>NW_017306711.1:1183691-1185105 GCF_000935625.1 Nanorana parkeri
AGTATATTTAACTTTTTATTTTTATTTTTTAAATTCTATTTTTTTGTTTTTTTAATTAAACTTTATTTTTTTATTGTTTTACATTTTTACTTTTTATTTATTTAAATTTGTAAATTTTAACTTTATTTTATTTTTTTAAACTTTTATTTTTTTTTACTTTATTGCTGGGAGCAATAGCCAGCCAGCTATTGGATATTTCAAATTGCAATAGCCAATAACAGGCTGGCTACTGCACCCATCCACTGCCTGCTGTCAATCAGCAGAGGAGGGACCTGAAGTTTTCAATCAGGTCTATCACTGTTGATTGACAGCTGGCAGTGGGCGGGTGCAATAGCCAGCCTGTTATTGGCTACTGCAATTTAAAAGCGCCAATAGCAGGCTGGCTATTGCGGTCAGCTGCTGGAAGGAAGACGATTGCACGGCTGTCAGCAGGAGAGGAGAGCAGACGCCGCAGAGACGTGAGTAGACTGCAGGGGAGGGGGTGGAGCTCACAGACTGTCGGATGGTTCTCCTTACAGGCTGTAATCGGCAATCTATCCCCACTGACACAGATCACTGACTGCAGCCAATTACAGTCTGTAGGGAGAAACCGCTGACAAGTCTGTGAGGCTGCAGCGGGGAGAACCCCTGCCACAGCAGATAACTGGCCCGGGCACAGTTATCTGCTGGGACAGGGATTCCATTTCTCTTGCGCTAGCGCCGGGACTGCCGCCACTGTTAGCAGCAGTGGCGGATTAGTGCCGCTCCTGTCCCCGTCCACGGCCAGCCACCCGCAGTGTGTAGTGACAGCTGTCCCTCCTCCGTGTCACAGACTTTACTGCGGTTCATTGTAAAAAGACCTTAACCGCTCTAACTGTGAAGAACCCCTTGCGCCCTGTGTGTTGAAAAATTTTTTCCACCAATTTTAGGTTGTGCCCTCTGGTTTTTCTTACAGAGCTGACCGTAAACAGTTTGTTACTAAGGTTGCTGTCACCCTTGAGTAGTTTATACATAAAAATCATGTCCCCCCTTAATCTCCTCACCTCCAACGAGAACATATTTAATTTTAACAACCTTGTTTCATAGCTCAGATCCTCGAACCCCTTAATTAGTTTGGTTGCCCTCTTCTGGACTTTTTCCAGCTCAAGGACATCTTTTCTTAGTATTGGTGACCAAAACTGGACCGCATACTCCAGATGTGGCCGAACCAGGGATCTATAAAGAGGCAAAATTATAGACTTGTCCCTGCAATACATTCCCTTCTTAATGCAAGACAGGACTCTGCTTGCCTTGTTTACAGCAGCCTGGCACTGCAAGCTGTTCTTCATTCTGCGGTCTATAATGACCCCCAAATCCTTCTCCATTTCAGACTTCCCTAGTTGCATACCCATGAGTGTATAGTCCATTTGCCTATTTTTAACTCCAAGGTGCATTA
>NW_017306711.1:1185314-1199831 GCF_000935625.1 Nanorana parkeri
TATTCTGCATTGCTGTATAATGGTATTGCTGGGATTTGTAGTCCTCTATTGCTGATGCTATTCTGCATTGCTGTATAATGGTATTGCTGGGATTTGTAGTTCTCTATAGCTGTTGGCAGTCTTCATTGCTGTATAATGTATTGCTGGGATTTGTAGTCCTCTATAGCTGATGGTATTCTGCATTGTTGTGTAATCAGGGGTGTGGAAATTTTTTTTTTAAAACGACTTGTCCAAGGGCTAAAGCGGGGGCCGAATCTACTTGCCCTTCATGACAATCTACTTGTCCCAATACAAAAAAAATAGTTTTAATCAAAACTAGGGATGCACCAATGCCGGTTTTTCGGTATCAAGTACGAGTACCGATATTTTGCTTTTGGTACTCGCCGATACTGAATACCAATACCGGTGCTTCCACTGGCATGGAGCAGGCTTCCCGGGTAATCAGGAAGCCGGCAGCGGGTAATGACATGCCAACCGGCTTCCTGATTGCCAGGGAAGCCGGCTGCATGTTGTTTGGCCGCCTTAATTGTGGTTGGCCGGGAAAGCGTCTTAAATAAAATATTAACCATTCTGTAAGTAAAACTTAATTTTCTGGCAGTGCCCCTCCTGAGAATAGACTCTGGATCCGCCCCTGGTTAGCAGGGGGGCAAGTGATAACCTAGGGGGGGCAATTGCCCCCCTGTAGTGACGCCACTGGGGGTAAGATATCCCAAAAAGGACAACCAGTTATATCCATAAAACGCTGAGCGCTGCGGACATATTCCAATAGCTCTGCGCTGGAGCGCTGGAATAATTGTCGGCAGCGCTGCGGTGCCTCGGATGCCAAATGCACATAACCATGCATGCTCTCGAGAGAGATCCATCTTGACACTGGAATACCTCAGAAAGCCGACAGGTCCCCGTGTGGTCGTTTTGGCCGTTACGTGGGCTCAGTATTCTGTCAGGGATACTGGCACAGGTGACCCCACACCTGCACAGGTACCCACACAGGCAGACCAAACACGTGTGACCACACAGGACAAGGCAGAATGTATGATATACAGTTTATTATAAGGAGCAAAACATAACACAAACCAAGCACATACAAATGGATAACATAAAGTAACCAAAACTATGAGCAAACCACAGAATACCCACAAGGGGTATAACAGGGCAGGAAAATCTGGGGAGCAGGGCAACAGGACTCAGGAACATAAGCAGGTTACAGGACTCGGGAACAGAAGCAGGTTACGAAGGTCTGGTACCTAGCAGTTCCTGGCTGCCTGGAGACCCCTGCAGGTGAGTACGGACACTGCAGGGCTTAGCTCCAGCACCACCTGGAGGCGCTCTGGATCCTAACAGGTCTGTTCATTCTCCCTTATGAGTTCTAATACTGGAAGTGATTGTTATTGAACATCTGTATGCAACATCTATGATAAGGCTTATGCTGGAAAAACACCTTAATTCACGTTCATAAACATATTCAGGTTCCAAAACTAAGGTTTCAAATTATAGTGCAGAATATCACACCAGAGATTTGCCAGAGTATTCAATACAACATCCTTAGTAAGGTTTATGTTGAAAAGCACTTCAATTCACATGCATTTTGCGGGGCATAGGATAGGCATCAAATCCAGTTATCAGATTTAACCGCCGGTAATCCACACAAAACCTAGTTGTCTTATCCTTCTTGGGGACCAACACTACCGGGGACAGCTCCAACATTTCCTCTATCTCTCTTCCAATGTCAGCTTTCACCTCCGGGGACACCCGATAGGCCGCCTGTCTGAGGGGGTGGTGGTCCTTGGTGTCTATATGATGGGTCACTAGGTGGGTTCTGCCAGGCTTACCAGTGAAGACTGTGCGGTACGGTCTCAGAGCCTCAAATAGTTTTTCCCTCTGATTAGTAGTTAAATGCACATCTATCTGGGCCGCCTCTAGGCCATCTAAATCCCTGGTGGCTGCCAACAAGTCCAACAGGGGGTCAGATTCCTCTTCATCCCCTGGCAAGCTACACACCGTTAACACTGTGGGTTCCCTGTCGTGAAATGCTTTAATCATATTGACATCATGAAGACCTTCTGCCTTTTCCCACCTACGTCTAAGGACACTACATAGTTAACATCATTTATCCGCTGTAGAACAGTGAATGGACCATCCCAGGCCGCCTGGAGCTTGTTTTGCCTCATAGGTACCAGTACAAGCACCCTCTGTCCCACCTCATACACTCTCTCTCGAGCATCCCGGTCATACCACTGCTTCTGTCTAGACTGAGCAGCTCTCAGATTTTCATGCACTTCCCCCATTAAAGCCTGCATTTTATCTCTAAAACGCAGGACATATTCCACCACAGATGTCTTAGGGGACCCCCAGCTTTCCTTCCCACTCCTCTCAAATCAGAGATAGTGGCCCACGCACTCTACGCCCATACAGGAGTTCAAATGGAGAGAAACCAGTGGATTCCTGTTGCACCTCCCTGTAAGCAAACAGGAGATGCGGCAGGTATCGTTCCCAATCCCTTCCCTGTGACACCACGAACATTCTAAACATTCTAAGCATTTGCTTTAGTGTCCCATTAAATCTCTCACACAAGCCATTTGTCTGGGGATGGTAGGGGCTGGTGAGTAGATGCTCACCTGCACCTTTTGACAGAGACTCCTCATCAGATCAGATGTAAACTGGGAACCCCATAAGTGAGAAGATGCTCAATAAAGCATCAGCAACCTTGTCCGACCTGATAGATGAGAATGCCACTGCCTCTGGGTATCGAGTGTCATAATCAACTACAGTCAGAATATACCTTTTCCCTGAACTACTAGGAATAGCTAGGGGGCCTATAATATCAACCGCTATCCTCTCAAATGGCTCCCCCACTATGGGAAGAGGTATTAGGGGAGCCTTACCAACCTCCCCAGGTTTACCTACCTTCTGACACTCGAGGCAGGAACAACAGTAGTTTGCCACATCTGTGCCCAGACCAGGCCAATAGAAATAATGTAGCAAACGGGACTTCGTCCTCTGCACCCCCAGGTGCCCAACCATGAAGTTTTGCATGAGCCACCCTAAGTAACTGGTCCCTATATCTCCTAGGCACCACAAGCTGGCGCTCAGTTACCCAGAGTTCGTGCTCCTCTGCAGGGACAGTTTCCCCGCTATAACCTCCCATTCTACCAGTATACCCGCTCTTTACCAAGGTCTGTGGGCAGCTGCCTAGCATGGTCCCTCAGTTTCTCTAATGTGGGATCTGTCTGCTGGGCCTGCTGAAATTCTGGGCTCTGCATCTCTGCGTCAATAATGGGCTCTAATTCAGACCCCTCACCATGGGCTACTAGGAGGGAGTGAGAAGAGGGGTGAGGCTCCCCTGCAGATCCTCCCCTTCTGGATCTGCAGGCTGAGTCAGCCCCTGTTCCTTACTATGGGCAGACTGCTGACGGGTTATAACAGCTACAGTTGGTCCATCAGTCTCACTTTCACTCCCACTACTTGACCACGCACATACAGGATTTTGGGATCCAGCTGCATCTGACACTGACAGACATTCACTCACTCTCTGCCTGTCTTCACAGCCAGACGACCCCCCTGCAATTTCACATGGCACCTCAGGCACCCCTGGTTCTGGCACAGATTCACACTGCCCTCCCTCCCAGGGATGTGGTCCTTTCGCATTTTCACAAGGCACCTCAGACACACTGGGTTCTGGCACAGATGGATACACACACCTTTTCTGCCCTCCCTCCCCATGAGGCTGCCTTGGTACACTGTTACACACAGCCCTTTCTATAGTAGGGCTTCTAGCAGGCTTGGGTAAATCACAGGTATCATTCTCAGGCACATACTGCGATAACAACCTACCCAAATCAGTACCCAGTAACACATTTGTAGGAATGTTATCTGATACCCCCCCATCTCTTACCGCTTTTCCCGCTCCCCAATCCAAAAATACTCGTGCCATTGGCAATGTAGGACATCCCTACAGTGGTGTATTCTGGTTTTGTGCTGCCCTAGGCAAGACTAAACTCGGGCGCCCCCCCCTAATCTACATTTGCCCCACACCTTTTCACCCTAGAGCCCCGCCTCTTCCTCGCTGTACATTAAAAGTGGATTATGAATGCCTGTGCGGGGTATCAGGGGGCTGTGCGGGGCCTTAGGGAGCTGTGCGGGGTCTCAGGGGGGATGTGCTTCAGCAATGCCCAGGTTCCAGTCCAGTGCGATTGCAAAAAATAGTGCATGCATTTATTTCATGCACTATTTTTAGTGATCTCACTGGACTGGAACCTGGGCATTGCTGTACCATGCGTTCTGGTGCGGACAATCTCACTGTGGGCGGGTTGGGCATGTCTGCAGTGTCATTTACTTGAATTGCACTGCTACGCACCCTCCCACCCCAGTACGCAGGGAGGCTTGCTGTATGCGATCCAGTGCGTTCCGGCCCCTAACTGTGCTTGAATGCACTGGATTAGGTGTGAACAAGCTCTAAATATAATGGATCCCAGCACAAAGGGCTGCCTGTGGTACAGTAACACCTGCATACAGGTATATACAGAGGCATAACTAGAACCTTCAGGGCCCCGGTGCAAGAAACCATGAAGGGCCCCCCCAACCCCCCACCGCCATTGCACCGCATGGTAACAGAAAGGCTGCTGAGGTCCCCAGCAAGCACGGGACCTCAGCCAGCCGCTTCAGTTTAAAAATTTAGTGCGGTGTTCTGTCGAGAATGCTGACCCAGTGTCTGCTTTTACGTATAGACGGGATTATCGAGGAAACCGGCATTTATTTACAAAGTATTTGTTTGTAATGGTTAATTGTGACCGTTAATAATATGCTGTCCATGGCAGGAAATGATGGGTGGCAGTGAATGATGGATGGAATATTATTATCGGTCACAATTAACGATTTCAATGAAATACTTTGTGAATAAATCCGTTTCCCCTGATAATATTGGTCTGTGCGCAAGCACAGATGCTGGATGTACATTCTTCGGATGGCAGAGCGGCAGGGAAGCAATGGCGCTACCTCAGGGGGGGCCTCTTCTCCCTCGCTGGGCCCCCCCAACAGTGCCCTGGTAGTTCCGCCAGTGGGAAATATATAATAGATCGCAGGGATCTCTATACCTGTGTTGCACAGGTATAGAGATCTATTATATGTGATCTATTATATATACCACAGGCTGTGTGCAAAGATCTATTAAACAAGTCTGCCTGTAGCACACACTTGCAGTGATCTTTCAGTGCTCCAGTCCACAGGACCCCATCCCCCTCTGCTCGGTCCAGTCCCTTATCTTCAGCAGACAGCAGCTGAGCTCCCTGGGCTGCCGCTGGTCCACCAGTGTTCAGGTCCCTGGGGGTCTTTGTTTCATTTTCCGGCCGTCCATTTCCACGGCTTTGCTCTTGAATGCCTGAGAGCAGAAGAATGTCCCCGCCCCCAGCCTGTCAGCAGTGCCAGTGAGTATTCTTCTGCTCGGCTCGAATGCGGGAGAAAGTGAAAGTAAAAGCAGCAGCGGTCAGTCATTCCTTCGGCTGCTGCTGCTGCTGCTGTACACCCCCTGCGTGCATTATCCAGGCTGGATGTCCCCTCAGATTATAGGAGAGGGGAAACGGGTCACCTCACTGGTTTCAGGGCGGCATTTTTGCAGCTCCCGATGAAAATGCCGCCCAAGGCAAACGCCTTGTTTGCCTTGCGGTGGATACGCCCCTGCACATGGGTAGGCTGAGACCCTTCAAAACCAACTTTCGTCTTTCTCTTAAGCGAATAAAGATATCCCAGTCTTGTCTGGTGTCATTCTACAGAGAATAATGAGGGTACCTGTAAGATATATACTAGGACCCCCTTATATTAATCCCTGGATCCATATTTATTATTTTATATCTGAGCTTTTAATAGAAGGAGCCTGGGTTTGTGCTTCTTTTGTTTGTGAGAGGACCCTTAGAAGGTTACATTCTTGGTGCCTCCATGTACAGGAGAGGTGTGAAAGAATGGTCCATGCCAAAAGCAATCCCCACACAACACTAAGATGCTAATTGTGTTAGGTAAATCTCATTTCCACTTTACAGCATTTGAGCCATTTCTCACTGAAGGAATTAACCCTTGTGATATCCTCATCTTGCCACCTCTGCTGGAAGGTTAAGTCATGTGCCTATTACCCCAAATCACACTGATAAACAACATATTTACAATAACTCATAGCCTCCTGTCCTGACAGATGTGGTGTACCTGGATTTTGCAAAAGAATTTGACACGGTACCACATAAATGCTTAATACACAAGCTGAACTCTATGGGCATTGATGAAATGGTGTGTACATGGCTAAGGACCTGGCTACAGGAACGTGTCCAGAGAGTATCGGTAAATGGTTCCTTTTCTAATTGGTTTAAGGTCGAGAGTGGCATGCCCCAGGGTTCTGTGCTAGGCCCAATACTGTTTAACCTGTTTATTAATGATATTGGGGAAGGTGTTAATAGCCATGTTTCTGTGTTTGTAGATGATACTAAAATTGGGAGGTCAATAGACACGGACTTAGACATTATAACATTACACGAGGACCTGAATAAAATAGGGGAGTGGGCAACTATATGACAGAAGAGGTTTAATGTTGAAAAATGTAAAGTACTACATTTTGGGGTTAAAAATAGGCAAGTGGAAAACACATGGGTACTCCACTAGGGAAGTCAGAAATGGAAAAAGATTTGGGGGTCATAGTAGACCACAGATTGAATAATAGCACGCAATGCCAGGCTGCGGCAATCAAAACAAGCAGAGTCCTGTCATATATTAAAAGGGAACGTACTGTAGAGACAAAGCTATAATTTTGCCACTTTATAGATCACTGGTTCGGCCACATCTTGAGTATGCGGTTCAGTTTTGGTCACCAACCTACAGAAAGGATGTCCTTGAGCTAGAGAGAGTCAAGAGAAGGGCAACAAAACTAATTAACCCTTTCAGCAATTACAAATTTGCTAATATTTGTTATTTATTAACTCAATACAGTTAATAAATTTTTATCGGTTTAATATTAATTTGAGAAACATTTGCGCAATTATCGCAGGGCCTACAAATTTAGTATCACCATCTTTTTATTCTACCGGGCCTGCGCTTTCAGAAAATACATGGTTTGGGGGGTCTTTTACAAACGCTAGCAACGCAGCAGTTGAAAATCAAATCAATAGGAAAAAATTGCAGAAAATTCAAAAATGGCTTGGCCAGCTGATTTGAAAAATGTTCCGGAGGGCTTGGCAGCGAAAGGGTTAAAGGGCTGGGGGATCAAAGCTATTAGACAGGGTTGCTAAATTTAAATTTGTTCACGCTGGAAGTGAGAAGATTAAAGGGGGGCATGATTTTGATGTACAAAATGTTTGTTGGTGATGGCAACATCAGCAATAAACTATTTTCAGTAAACTTCGTATAAAAGGCTACAGGCCACCACCTAAAATTAGTGGAGAAAAGATTAACCATAAAGGGCGTAGGTCTCCTCTCTCCCGCGGCATGCCGTCCCTATGGTGACGTCACGCCGCGCTCTGCCCACGGGGCGCGGCCCCGCGCGCAAATACCCAACTGTTCCGATCACTCGGCATTCTCTTAATCTGATACGTCGAGTGACGAACAGCGAACCCCTCAACGCTGCGATACCCGAGCAGTCTGTCGCCTTACAGCCCTGAGACGAACCCCCGCTGGCTACCCTCACCATCGGAACCCGGATTCAGCAGAGCAGTTCCTATCAGGCGGCTCTCCTTCTCCCCTACATGCTGAACAACTCCTAAACCGCAAGTACCAGGTTATCTGCAGACAAACAACCTGTTGCTTCAGCTGCTTGCTTCAAACATTGCTTTGTGATGCCTGCATGTCATTAATGTGATACAACTTAAGGAGAACTCTGACCTAAATTGCTGATGCCTGCATGTCATTAATGTGATACAATTTAAGGAGAACTCTGACCTAAATTGCTGATGCCTGCATGTCATTTATGTGATACAATTTAAGGAGAACTCTGACCTAAATTGCTGATGCCTGCATGTCATTAATGTGATCAATTAAGGGGTACCTGAGCCAATTGCTGACGCATGCATGTTATTAATTGTGATACAACTAGGAGTAGTTGTCCAGTAGTGTTGCGCATGCTTGCAACATAGCAATAGTTAGTGAATACACTGATATCTCCCCAGCCAGCTCCTCCCAGTACCTCCATTCCAACCCATAGCGGCATTGAGCCACTCTAGCAAATATTGGTCCTGTCCAAACCCTCGTCCCTAGGTGGTATATGATGCCCTCGGTATTCCGCCGCACTGAGTGTAACGGAAGCCGCTGACTGAACCACCTTCTCTCATACCACTCCTAGTCACATCCGCAGCTGAGATCCAACCCAAAACCGGTCGCAGTGGCATCAGAAGAGGGTATTGAATCATTCAAAAATCAATTACATATCTTCCTAAGAGACTGCAACATACATGGGTACAGGTACTCTTAAAAACTAAGACCATGCAGGGACTCATATACACAAATGCACGTACAAACGCGCACAGACACACAAAGGTTGAACTTGATGGACCTGTGTCTTTATTCAACCTCAAATACTATGTAACTATGTAACCTGCACAGCCACCTGAGAGTCCGCACAGCCCACCATAGACCCTGCATAGCCCACCTGAGAGTCTGCACAGCACGCCATTGAACCTGCACAGCCATCTAAGAGTCTGCACAACCAACCCCCCTGTAGAACCTGCACTGCCACCTGACAGTCGGCACAACCCACCATAGACCCTGCATAGCCCACCATAGACCCTGCATAGCTCACCTGAAAGTCCACACAGCCCGCAATAGAACCTTTCATTTATATAGTCTTACAGATATAACCGCCTTTTGAGGGCAACCATAATGCTGAAGCAGCCCGCAGTGAAATGGAGTTTGACCCCCCTGCTCTAGAGTTTGTTAACTCTTCCTTATTAATAGCAATAACAATACTTAATTGGGAATTGGGCATGTACAAGGTGTCATGATCTAGGAAACCTAAGCACCAAGGTAGGTATACTCCTGGACTTACAGAGCAGATTGATATAGCAAACTGGAGTGAAGCCTGGGGTTCAGGGCAGAGGACTCTGCGGAGACGCACTATAGGCTCAGGGTCTAAGAAGGTCCAGGTCTTCCACAGAGCCTCTAATGGTGAGGATTATTGGCTGCTGGACACCTTCCAGGTTGGGGCCCTTTAGCACACCCGCACAGACTCAGGAAACTGGTTGCTGCACTGGGGCTGAGGACACAAAGGCAGATGGGGGCAAGGCCTGTACACAAACAGCAGTACAGAATGCAGAGGGATACAGGATCAGGAGTCCAAACAACAGTGGAAAGGGAACACAAGGAGACAACAGAGAGCACAACCAGCTATCTGGAGATAACAGAGGAACAAGGCTGCAAGGACAAACACCCACACAGGAGGAAGACAAAATCACAGGTAAGCAGGATCTCAAAGGGAATAACAGGAGACACAAGAAACAAAGCAGGTAAATAGCAATCAACAGGGATCCAAGTAGGGGCCGACTGGCAACTTTTGGCCCAGGGGACAAGTACAACCCAGAGGCCCATGGTGCAGCGACTCGCCCCCTTCGGCAGCTTAGTGAATAACCCCCTCTGTATGTCAAGAGGGGGTAAAACAAAAATTAACTCTTTAGGGTGTGTAGCCCCTATATAATATACATATATGTGCTATCAGGAGGAGAGAAGGAGACCTTAAAGGGACATACACCCCATTCAGGGGAAAGCCTTTAGAGACAATTGACCTCACATACCTCAGTACTGACAGCAGATAGCTGCAGTTACTGGGTCGCAGAGTGCCTCAGCCTGTTGATACACATTATTGTTGGGGATTTCTGTCATTACTATTGTATCATAGTTGTTCAGTAAATCTGCTATAAAACTGTTCAAAGGTGTGTTGGTGTGCTGTGGATCCACGCTTTGGGCGGTACGTTGGTGTAGGGGGATAGAAATATCCGGTTATTCAGCGGCTCCTTCGGGGGTGAGCACTACAGGTGCAAAATAAATCTGCAGCTTAACTGCAGATAATCACCATAAGGGGTTAATTTTTATAGTGATCTACTTTATTTGATTTTGGTTTTTACATTTATTTATTTTTATAATTCTTTATTTTGTACGGCACGAGCATCCATACAGAAACAATTGCACACAGTCTGCAAACAATATAAATCTAGGCTCTCATTGTGTAGTGCTAATAATAGGTTTGATCCCATATGCATGGATTCCGTAACTTTTTCCATTTAGGCAACATTTATAACATTAACAACAGTAATAGGATACAATAGGTTTCAGACCCTAGCATAAATAGGTGTTATGTGCTTCTCTCCCTGTGTTGCCCCATGCATGGTTGTGGCTCGGGTGTCCCCGCCCATCTCCACCCGAGTATTGTAACAAGGGGGTCCGATCTATTGAGTAATGAGCAGTGGCGACAGGCAACTGATACCATGTGAGGCTGACAGGGCCTTCCGTAATTAGTATTCCTACAACAACTGGACAGAAGGCGGACATTTAGGTGGAAGTAGAAATGCAGAAGAATGCAGTGGGTGAAAGAAAGAGTGGACCCTCTCCCATCGGGTTATCTGTCTCCAGGCACTCCAGACCCCTGTGGGTCAGTTGATGGGTTGTGCTCAATGTGCAACTGGTATTCCGGGGAGAAGAAGAACTCCGTCCAAGGAGACCATACCTTGCGGAAAGTGTCATGTGTCTCCCTGGACGACGCAATCAGATCCTCCATTCTCCAGATCTGCTCACCGTAGGGGGTCTGGTGCTCCGCCAGAGTATCAGAATACAGGCTTTCGCCGCATTAGTACGCCTTTAGTACGCCTCAGGTGCGCCTTTTTCGGTATCGCATTGTGATGCAGGAGGAAGAACGCCGGGGTCATTGGGATATCTCGGTCAGTGAATGTGGGTAGCAGCGACTTGACCCCCTCCCAAACACCCTGGATTCCTGGGCATGACCAAAAATTATGGAGCATGGTACCTCCAGTCTGGCCGCAGCGCCACCACTCAGGTGTCAGTTCAGGCATAATTCTGTGAAGGGCAGCAGGGGTCCTATACCAGCGTGTAAGAATTTTATAATTGCACTCCTGGATTCTGGTGCATCTAGAGGTTTTATGGGCCAGGTATACAATTTTTTCCTTTTGGTCTGGCGTGAAGGATAGCTCCAGTTCACTTTCCCATTTGTCAAAGTAAGGTGGGGCGCTATCCCCCGGGTGGGGGTCCAAGAGGGAGTATACCAAAGATACTGCGTGTCGGAGTGGCGGGCCGGGTTCGCACTCTCTCTCAAAGGCCGTCAGGGGCCTAGCAAAGGTCCTGGCAGGTGGCAATGACCGCAGGAAGTGGGCTAGCTGCACCTTGTGCCAGAAGTTTAGAGGGGACCACTGGGGTTCCACCAATAGGTCACCCAGTGTTACCCATGCCTCGTCCCTCATGAAGGAAGTAAGGGTGAGGGAGGGGGGATATGCCCTCCACAGGGAAGAGTATGCGACATACTGCCCAAGATGCACCTATGGTGGGATGATTTTTCACTGAAGTCGGGATATCACTATTGCACCAGGGCAGGGGTGACAGGGGGAATCCAGTAACTGATTGTTCGAGTCCAATCCATTGTTTTAGAGGGCCATGACGGCACCAATCTATCACGCTCGTGAGATGGCACGCAGCTTGGTATCTAGTCACATCGGGAAGGCTAATCCCCCCCGTGTAGTTTATGCATCCGTAGGATCGACGATTTGATCCTAGGTGTCTTGTGAGCCCACAGGAATTTCCCAAAGGCACTGTTGACTGCCCTGAGAAAGAACTGTGGTATCTGAAAAGGTAGAGTTTGTAAAAGGTAGAGAATGCGTGGCATAACATTCATCTTCAGAATGTTGCATCTACCAAACCACGAAAATTTACCCGCGTGCCATCTCGAGAGGTCTGATCGAATGTCTTTGAGTAGTGGAGGAAAGTTAAGGCGGAAAGTGTGGGAAAGGTCTGCCGGGATATTAGTGCCCAAGTATTTCAGTGATTCCGTGGTCCACCGAAATGGGAAGACAGCCCGCAGGCCCGGTAGGAGGAAGCCAGCGATGGATACATTGAGGGCTGTGGATTTCTGAAAATTAATGAGGAAGAATGATAGCGCCCCATACTTCTCAAATTCCTGCATAAGGTTCGGTATGGATACAGTAGGGTTCGTGAGGAAGAACAACAGGTCATCGGCGAAAGCCGCTACCTTGTGCCTCCCCCCTCCCCCCCAGGTCTACCCCTGCAACATCACTGTTAGTTCTGACTCTGCGGAGGAAGGGCTCCAGGGCGAGAATGAAGATTAACGGTGACAGCGGGCATCCTTGCCGCGTGCCATTCGATATTGCAAAGGTTCTGGATAGCGTTCCATTGATCCGGACCTGAGCCGTCGGTCCGGAGTAGATCGCCATGATCCATGTCATCATCACCTCACTCAGGCCCAACGCCCGGAGCGTCAGTTCCATGAACTGCTAATCCACGCGGTCAAAAGCCTTTTCCGCGTCGGTGGACAGAAGCAGAAGGGGGTGTTTTTGGGCGTAGAACTTATGGATGACATCCAACACCCGTGTTACATTATCCCGTGCTTCCCTAAATGGCATGAAGCCGACCTGGTCTAGATGAATAATGTCTTGTAAATAGGGGATTAAGCGGGATGTCAGTATTTTCGTGAAAAGTTTCAGGTCAGAGTTGAGCAGTGAGATGGGCCTATAATTTGCGCAGAGAAGAGGGTCTTTCTCTAGTTTTGGAATGACGGTGACATGTGCTCGCAGATAATCTATGGGAAACGGCACGCCCCTGCCCACCGCATTATAGCCTTTCAAGAAGTAGGGAGACAGGGTCTCCAAGAACGTCTTGTAGTAGGGTAGAGAAAGGCCATCTGGTCCCGGCGGTTTTCCCGTTTTAGTCCTGTGTAGGGCAGCACTTAGTTCCTCACCAGTAATGGGTGTCTCCATGGAGCGCACCGCCTCCTCCGGTATTGCCGGCATCTCTGATTCAGCTATGTACCCCGCTATCCTAGTTCTGAGGTCCAGTGCGTCCTGACGTGTGGTTTGGCTGTGGAGGTTATATAGGGAAGAGTAATATTCTGCAAATGCCCCTGCTATTTCTGTTGTCTTACACATCTTCTTACCGGAAGGGGACAGTATCTCCGCTATGTAGGATTAGGCTTGCTGCGTACGTAGCGCCCTGGCTAATGGCCTGCCACATTTGTCGCCCAATTCATAGAAAACCCGCTTACACCTAGTTAGCATATTCCTAGCCTTACCTAAGCAAATGGATAATAGTTGTTCCCGGAGACCCGTTAGTTCCCCAAGGACGGACCTGGCAAGGGACTTTTTGTGGATTGATTCCAGGCTGGCTATGTCCACCAGCAGCTCTTCCACCTTGGCTGATCTCTGTTTTTTGAGTCGCGCACCCATTTTAATAAAGGAACCCCTGATGTAAGCCTTATGGGCCTCCCAGATGATCATGGGGTCGCACTCTTCCGTGTCATTGCAAGCAAAGTAAGTGGCCAAGTCAGCTTTAATCTCCGCTACCAGGGTGGGGTCATGCAAGAGAGAATCATTCAGGCGCCAATTCCATGCCCCCCGTTCCTGTGGCTTCAGGTCGAGGGTCAGGGAAATTGGGGCATGATCCGAAAGTGCAATGACTCCAACGGACGCCTCCCGCACCACTGACAGATCTCTGTGTCCCACTAAGAAAAAGTCTATCCGGGAATACGAACCATGTGGGTTGGAGTAGAACGTATAGTCACGGTCTTTAGGTTGCAGCGTACGCCATATATCTACTAAGTGGAAGTGCCGCAGACATTTCTTGACCCTCCTGAGAGCTGAGTAGGAGAGGTGTGAAGCCGATCTCAAGCTATCCAGAATGGGGTCTAGGACCATGTTGAAGTTCCCGCCCAGTACCAGGACCCCCTCCATGAATTACCCCAACTGCTACAGGGTGGACTCCAAAAAACGTATCTGACCCACATTAGGCAGGTATACGTTTGCAAACGTGCATAAAGTAGGTTGCAACAAAGATCTGCGCTTATGGAAAGTGGACTATCAATAGTAAGCCTAAAGCTGCTATGAGAAGTGGAAAAGGTGAGGTGTGGGTGTTGTCACAGCGCTAAAGGTCTAAATAAATGAAAAATAAATATAGATATATAAATATTAAATATATAAGGATTTACAGTGAGAAACCACCCGGTGGAAAAGGTCTTCAGAGAGACCTAATGATATGAACGAAATATGACAGACAGATATGTCCGTTGAAACCTAAACATGTGCTGATGTGTAACCATGAAACTCCTATAAACTATATTCCCCAATAGGGTACCACGGTGAATAAATACAGTGTAACAGGGTTTGCAAACCACAAAGTTAAAAAATACAGAATAAAACGTGTAAAATTGACTAATAAATATAAGACCAATCACAAAAAATGTCTTATAGGTGCATCATATCGTGCAAATAACAAATGAAATGAAAAACTGAAAAAATCAGTGGAACAAAAGCATCAATCAAAAAT
>NW_017306711.1:1200280-1203355 GCF_000935625.1 Nanorana parkeri
TTTTTTTTGTTGTTCTTTTTTCGTTAGCTCACATCACGATTTTTTGGAAAGACGTGTGTCATTCAATATCATTACATTTTTGATTGATGCTTTTGTTCCACTGATTTTTTCAGTTTTTCATTTCATTTGTTATTTGCACGATATGATGCACCTATAAGACATTATTTGTGATTGGTCTTATATTTATTAGTCAATTTTACACGTTTTATTCTGTGCATAAAGTAGGACCCACTCTGCCCTTCACAAAAATGAATCTGCCATCTGTGCTATGTCGCGCTTCTATGTACTGCCACAGCGCGGACCTATGCACCACAATGCTCACACCTTTGCATTTACCATCTGGGGAGCCACAGTGGTAAGCATATGGAAGAACGGCCGACCTCTTCTCCGGAATGTTTAGGCCTTTGGCATTCACAAGACACTACAGTACAGGATACTGGAGGCATCCTCACTGCCATCTGACGCTCAGGAAGGTTGGAGAGTTCCTCTAGGAGAGAGAAGAGGAGAATAGGGGGGAACGGGATGGAGGGGTGAGTTGGTTGTAGGGGAGAGTAGTTAAGCGAGAGGTTGGACCAGTCACCGAGTACTAGAGGGTCGGTGGTCCAACCGGGACTGACAGGAGACAGGGGAGGACAACACTCTAGACAATTTAAACAAACAACAAGCTAATGGGGTAACTACCCCTAAATTCACCCACCCAAAGGACTAGATCCCCTAGGCGGGACGACCTATGTGGGAGTGTGGCTGAACAAAGCGGGTCCCACTCAACTTCCCCGCTCCACACCAGGACGTTAATGAGTGGCGAGATCACTCTTAGTAATATCTCAGAATGTTAAGCACCTACAATTTAAACCCCGGACAGATGTTCAAAGCTGGTGAGTAAATGAGGTCTCAATTAAACAGTATAGTAAGCATATAACCAAAATAAGACAACAAGGAGGAATCCACTCCACTCCCCCGCTCCTCCCGAGCATCAGTCCCGGCCCGCTGTCCAGAGTTCCCCTGAACCTAAGGTATAAGTCATTGCCCCCGACTAGCGCCTATGGAGGGGGCGAGGGGCAGGAGGTAACCCCACATCAGGCATGTATTTCTAACTAGCTCTATAGCTCTTAGTACTAGGCAGCAAGAAGTTCAACAAACTACTGGTTCACTCATGCAGTATACAATTGCTCCACCCTGCCAGGGGACAGAAGTCATGACAGTGCCAGAAAATCTCTTATGGGCTTTGCTAGCGAAACAGTTCCCTGTAGTCTCTCAGGCAAAGCCTCTGTGTCTAATGCTGTCCTCTCGGCCGCCCATATCTCCCATGGCAAGGGTAATCACCCAACTGGTGCTTGTCATCTATTGGCATGTGTGAATCTTCTTGTCGCCTAGACTGGATCTCAGGGTCCGTTAGGGTTTGCTGGCTCTTCCCCTGGAGGAGGACCGCCTACTGCGTTGTTGCTGCGATGGCCGCTCAGGCTGGCCGAAGGGTGTCGGGCGAGTTCGTAGTCTAGCAGATCCCCCAGGAAGATGTTGTAGCCAGTTCGGAACCGGGAAAGGCTCCTTTTCCAGGAACTCAAACATTGCGGGTATGTCCGCCAGTTGTCTCAGGGCGAAGAAGGTCGTATTCCTCCGTATAATGAGGTGGAAGGGAAAGCCCCACCGGTACACAACCCCTGCTTCCCGCAGGCGTGTCAGTAGCGGTCGTAAGATCATCCTCCGCTGCAAGGTGGCCCTGGAAAGATCTGGCAGAATCCGCACCGTGGCTCCATCGAAATCCACTGGCCCCTGGGACCACATTTTGCGCAGTATTTCCTCCTTGACCAGGAATCTTTGTAATCTGCAAACAATGTCTCGGGCCGGTCTGGATCTTCTGAACGTGGGCCCAGTGCCCGGTGAGCATGGTCCAAGTCAATCACTGTATTGGGTGTATGGCCCAGCAGCGTGTTGAAGATGGCCACTACGGTATCATGCACGTTTTCTTGCCCTGTAGCCTCAGGGACGCCCCGCACTCTCAGATTGTTGCGCCTGTTTCTGTCTTCTAGATCTTCAATATGGAGCTGCATGTCAGATATTATTCCTGCTTGTATGTCTCTCGACTCCTCTAGGGCTCTCAATCTCCCTTCTATGGCTACCGCACTTGTTTCGCTCCCCTCCACCCTCGTAGTCAGGTGGGATACGTCTTGTCTCAGACTCTGTATGTCCCGGCTGTGGGCCTCCTCGATTTTCGCCACCAGCGCCTCAATATCTGCCTTGGTGGGCAGTAGGGTCATGATGGCCCCTATATTCAGTTCCGTTTGGGGCCTGGGTGGCCCAGGTGCTCTGGGTCTTGTGTCACCCGTCTGCCCGTATGAAAGGGAGGTCCCTGGGTGGTCTTCTGTGGGCCCCTGGGTCAGGGAAGATGAAGGAGAGAGCCTGGGACTGGGCGGAGTATAAAAAGTTATGGACACCGGCACTCCAAAGTAGAAAAACGTCTTTTATTGACGCATCATGCACCAATACACTTATTGCAACGTTTCGGGGTCACACAGGATCCCTTCATCAGGCAGAACAAGTGAAAATTACAAACAGATATGGACAAGCATTTATACACATCCTTGTATGTGAGGAGACCAATACCACTGCCCAAAAGTGATCCTATGACGTAATTTCCCGCCACAATTCAAATACAGTGTTACTGTATGCATAGAAAGATTGCTCAAAACATAATTCATGGGTTGTGTCATGTCAGTGCTGCTAAGTCTGGGTGGTGCCATGCCTATGGAGAGACGAATTGAGCAGTATTCCTGCTGGGGCTGTGTGTCTCTGTGTAACGGCTGCAGGGCAGCTGTTACAGAGACACAGGACGGAGTCAGGGGGCGTGGCCAGCCGGAGAGCAAGTGCTCATCACACTCAGGCCGCACCCCTAGGTTGTCTTTGGGTATGAGCCCTGTGGTGATAGGCCGGCACTGATCGTGTCATCCGTTGCCATGGCAACAGCGGGACGCTGCTGTCACGGCCGCTGCCGGGGATATCATCTCGCCCTGTGTGATGGGATGGCCGGTGCACTAAGTGTGATGCACACTTAGTGCTTATAAGTTTATTTTTCATGTG
>NW_017306711.1:1206183-1206984 GCF_000935625.1 Nanorana parkeri
TTTTCTCCTCTGCATTATGGTTTGGGGGTTTTATTTTATTTATTTTTTTCTGGTTATGCACGTGTTGTTTTGTACAATGTTGTTACTCATGCTCCCCTAGCGGTTGAACCTATGCCGTGTCCAGACTGATAGATGGGGAGCTACACTGGCAGGGGGGAGATGATAATTGTTTTTTCGGACGTATCTACTGCCGTACCACGTTGGGGTTGCGGTATCATGGTGTTTTCTTTATTCATGGGAGGGCCGGGGGCAGTGGCGGGATTGGAATTGTTCTATCAGTAATGTACACTCCCGGGTCTGCATCTCTCACTCTTGCTGTGTTCAGTCTCTTCCCCCAATTGTTGGGTGTTTCCTCTCCGCTTAGGAGGTAAAGCATAGGAACGCCCCTGTCGTGTTTGTGTGTTGCTCTCACTCGAGGGTCAGGAAAGCGCTCACCTTCGAGTGATTTCCGTTTGTGTTCTGTTTGTCTCTACTCTATTCCCTTTGTGCTGTTGCTTGTGTGTTTCTAATCCTTGTGCTTATCCCCCGCTCCACCCTGACTCCAAATCTAGAGGGGTGAGCATAGTGCTGGCCAAGTCCCTCCCGTGGACCTACACGGATCAGTATGCTGACCCAGAGGGGCGGATGCTGCTGGTTAAAGGGGCTATACATGGGCGGGCGGTGACCTTGGTCGCAATATATGCCCCCAACTCTGGTCAGATAGACTTCTTGGAATCTGTTTGGTCTAGACTGATGGTATTTGCTGAGGGGACCTGGGTGCTAGGGGGGATTTTAATCTGGTGCTCGACCCAGCCATGGATT
>NW_017306712.1:0-21890 GCF_000935625.1 Nanorana parkeri
GCAATTACTAACTCTCTCTCTCTCTATCTATCTCTCTATCTCTCTCTCTCTATCTATCTACCTATCTCTCTATATCTGTATATCCGTATAGCTCTATATCTCTTTATATCTCTCTCTCTATTAATCTCCTTCAACACACTACACAGGGCCGTGGTGTCAGCAGCCTTATATAGTGTGCTGCAGGGACTTAGCTGTGAGACATGATTGGGCAGAGTCATCGTGACTTTGCCCAATCATGGCGCTATATTTGTACTAAGCCCTGATTGGCACAGTCTTGCCCCTGACCCGTGGTCAGGTGCAAGACTGTAGCCAATTACCGTTTTGGACGGCGCAGTGCATTGTGGGATGTCCCGCGGTCGAACAGACCGCGGACATCCCATAATGTTCGAGTCGAACATACGTTCGACTCGAACGCGAAGCCCATCCCTACTAGTAGACATGTGCACCAGCAAAAAATTTGTTTAGTTTCGTTTCGTTTTGAAAAAAAAATAAAAATTTGTTTAGTTTAGTTTCGTTTTGAAACAAAAAAAAATTAGTTTAGTTTAGTTTCATTTTTCGGGTCCGAAATTAAATTAGTTTCGGACGAAATTCGTTAGCGGTAGTGCTGCCGAAATTCGTTTATGAAACAAAAAAAAACTTTACACGCCGTGGCCTGGACTTGAACCTGCAACCTTATCAATGGCAAGCCTGTGCTTTAACCACTACTCTATAGCCTCTATAATTTAACCACAGACTGTAAAAAAAAATAAAATAATATTTTTGCTGCAACGGAATTCGTTCAATAGCAAAATGAGAAATTACATTTAGTCATTTAGGTCAATAGGAGAATGCCAATTCAAAAGCAAAGAAAAAAAATCTTTATCCACTACCTTACCCAGGAAATCGGGAATTTCGGATTCGTTTGCATTCGTCTTAGCTTTAATTCGGAATTCGGATGCATCCGAATCTCCGAATTTCCGAAAATTTGTCCAAAACGAATTTCGGAACGAACCGAATCGCACATGTCTACCTGCAACCTTAACAATGGCAATCCTGTGCTCTAACCTCTACGCTATTGCCTCTGTACTTTGACCACAGAACTGTTGGAGAAGGTAACTGTTGTAATTTTTTTTTTCCTAATGTCGTTTTGCTGTAACGAAATTCGTTTAAAACGAATTTCGGGAAATCGGGAATTTCGGATTCGTTTGCATTCGTCTTAGCTTTAATTTGGAATTCGGATGCATCCGAATCTCCGAATTTCCGAAAATTTGTCCAAAACGAATTTCGGAACGAACCGAATCGCACATGTCTACCTACTAGTAATGCCAATAACTGAAGTACAACTGAAGTAGCAGGAAGCAATGCTGCAGGGAATATTTGTAGACATCACATGTTATAGGACAAATCAATCCAATATACCTTGGTTAGTGAGTATTAACAAACTTTTCTGGAGGGGTATATAAAATGGCCAAATAACAGTTTCAAATGCTATATCTGTAAAATAATCACTTTATTTAATTTAAAAGATTCTTGGAATCAAATTAATGTGTACCTATATGATTGATTTGCAATGGAACCCTGTACATCTATTTTAAGAGTAATGCAATATAGGATACACATTCCAGTTTTAATAACTGTGGTAACAAGAGCAAACAAAACATGAAAAGTAGTAATACATGAGAATGCAACTAAGCATAAGAAAGAAGCAAAAGTTAAATAGTAAATATTTCTTCATTCGTCTCATGTAATGTACAAATTTCAGAGTCAAAACATCTTTGTACAACACAAAAATAACAAAGGCTTGCACACCTACTAAATAGGCAGTGAAGACTAGGGATGGCCTGGTGGCTGATCCATTGTTACCACATTTTAGCAATCAGATTATTTTCTACATAAGATGTAGCAAGTGGCTAGATTGTTTCCATCATGCTGCCACTGGGATGTTGTCACCCCTCAGTGTGCCCTTGTGCAGCAGGATTGCAGGATGCTGTGCTATCACAGTGTGCCTGTAGTCTCTGCATTGCTAAAACATTTATGCTAATTCCAGAAAGAGGGATGCAGTGGGAAATTGCTAAAAGGACAGACGTGACAATCCCCTGCCGCCTCTTCCCTTGCCCTTCATTGAAAGAAGAACTAATGAGGCAGTCACATGCCCACTAGGCACAGTAATACAATTCATCCTGTCTTCTTAGGAATCTAATCTTCTTAGGAAAAAATTAGAACATCTAGCAGGCTGGTCTTTTTGTATCTTTGTTTTTTTTTTGTGCATTAACAATTTATTGAATATTGAAGATGAGAGTCAAACAAAAGTGACAATTCAACACTACAATGAAGAAAAAATTACAGATGATACAAGGGCTTAGCATTTAAGAATGCATACGGAACATAGTTTACAAGAATTTTAAGACTTAATAGAAAATAGAAAAAGAAGAAAAGAAAGAATGGGAGAAAGCAAAATAGAAGAAGGGAGGAAAACATGGATTCTAAGGGACTTAGATCCTTCAAGGAAAGTAAAAGACGTGGTAGGGAAGCGTTATAAAGGGAATAAAGTGTTGTAATTGAGCATATCTCCATCAATCCATAAATGTAGGGTTATTTGAATCCACAAGGACTCCCAAGGGTTTAAGCCTATTACCCATAATCACATGGTGAAGATGTAATGGTTGCTAAACATGTCAAGTATGGAAGGAGGCATTCCATTTACCAGGCATAAATTATGCCTGACCAATCAAAGGTAAAAGATGGGAATTATAAGGGCAGCCAACTTGAACGCAAGGTGTTATCCCAGATTGCAAGGGTAGACATTGTCAAAGATGAAGTGTTAGTAAAGAGGTTCTGGAAACACCCCGGGATCCAGATCATGGTGCTCAACTCTGATCCACTCCTTATACACTCCAAGGAAACCCATTGTTTAGTCTGCTGCACATAAACCCAGTCAATGAAGCGGGTAAGTATAGCATGGTAGTAAGTTTGAAAATGTGGGAGTGCCAGACCACCACTGGTGTTCGTGTGAGCTAACACGAGTTTGGAGACTCTCGAATTACTACATTTACAAACATATTTCTAAATCACAGAATAAAATATTTTAAAATAAGCAGGCGGGACCCCCAACGGAGGCATCTGAAACAGAAGAGCAACCTGGGCAAAACATTCATCCTTATAACATTTATCCTTCCCAGCCAGGAATGACAAAATGAATATCAGTGTCGTAGGTCTCCTCTAACCGTATCCAACAGTGGGATATAGTTTAAACAAAAGGATTGAGGCAGGATTCAGGGCACATTAGATCCCCAAGTACTTTAAATGGGCACAGGTCCACACAAACAGGAAATATGGTTGTAGGGAAGCATACCTCTCTTAAAGGTAGAGTAATGTTAAAAATTTCAGATTTTGATAGATTTATTTTAAGATTTGATTTTTTTTTTATTAGATAACATCCCAAATGAAGAGAGGGCCTTCAGGAGATTAGAGAGGGAGACACAAGGCTGTTGCACATAAAATAAGACATCAGCCGCCAACTTATGGTGTTGATTACCAATCCTAATTCCATGGATAGAAGGGTCAGTCCGGATTGTAGCCTAAAAAGGTTCCAGGGAAAAAGGAAAACAAAAGGGGGTGAGAGGGCACCCCTGCCTAGTCCGGTTATGCAAAGTAAATGGTTGACTAAAAAAAAAAACAGTTAACGCATAACCGAGCCGGGGGTTTAGCGTGGGTTTAGCGTAAAGAGCTGTATGGACTGATGCATTCATATGCCATCAAGGAGATAGTCCTCACAGAGTTAGCCCTCACTTCCCTTTCAGGAATAAAGCCAGTCTGATCAAAATGTACCTAGCTGGGGAGCAGGGGGAGCAATCTATTGGCCAGGACCTTCGCATAAAGTTTACAGTCAAGAATCAATAAATATATGTGCCTGTAGCTGGCACAAGAGGTCGAGTCCTTACCAGGTTTAGGGAGAACAGTGATATAAGCATGTATAGCGTTCCAGCAAAAATTAGCTCCCTAACCAATTGCATTAGCACAAGTCGTCAAATAGGGTATCAAAACGTCTTTGAAGGTTTTCTAATATTTAAGAGAAAAAACGTCAGGCCCAGGCGACTTACCAGAGGCCATGCGAGACAATGCCATCTTGAATTCTTCCTCAGTGAGGTCAGCCTCCAGTGCATGCAACACAGACTTATGGAGTGAGGGTAAGTTAGCCTGACGTAAATAAGCAGAACTCACCTCTCTCCTATCCCCAAAATGGGGGGATATGCATCATGACAGCAGAGGAGGACCTCACCTTGGAAACAAAAGGCGCCACCCATTTTTGTTAACCGGACCTAGTCAAGAGTCTATTGTATTTCTCCATTGATAGAATCTATGGGAAGTGAGCGTGAAGGCAAGTTTTGTTTTAGTTTTGTTTTAGTTTAGTTTTGTTTTAAACTAATGTCTTTATTCAACCTCAAATACTATGTAACTATGTAACTATGTAACTATCAAAAAGAGATTTTAATTCTTCTCTCTTCAAAATTAGTTGATTTAGATGTGCCTGTAATAGAGATTGTTTATGAAGAGCTTCAAGGGCACTAATATCAAACAGCAAGGCCTACATCCACTGGAATCTCTAGGCTGTTCATTAGTCGAATTGTGAGGCTTGCTGAACTCTATCAAATTGGAGGGGTGAGGTCGGAGATCACTGGAAAATACCATTACAAATAAAAAAAACACAGTGTCCTGCAGATCTGAACCACCTGTTGCCTCAGGAAGACCACGGATGCAAATGTTGTTCCTCCAATTCCCATTTTCCTGATCCTCCAAGCAATATGACAGGGGACAAAAAGAGATAGCCAGCAAGCGATTCCTCCCCTGCAGCTCCTTAATGGTGGCAGAATGACAAGCTGGACTCAAATTCCTCAACCCACATCAGCAAATAGGAGAGATCAGAGCACATGGTTGACAGTTCCTTGGAATGTGAGTGCTCCAGGGAATTAATCATCCCAGCCTAGTCTGAGGTAAGTCCCTCATCAGTACACCAAGCTCACCAGGATCACAATCTTCAGACTGTTGAGTATAGGCAGCTGAGCAAGGGGAGGAAACTGGGGAGCTGTGAGGGAGAGAGCTGCTAGGTGAAGAGGCCTGCTCTCCACCACATGTGTGCAATGGCTGAGCTGGCGACACTTCTGACATCTCCGATTTAGCCACAAAGAAGCACTCGATAAAGCAGGTGTTTTCTTCGTTTCTGACCAGGTTCCCTTCTTCCACATCCTTGAAGGGCGCAAAAAAGCTGTAGGATGCAGCGGAGGTTGAAAGCTCTGCGGAACAGTCACCGGAGCTCAGCTTAGTTGTGACCCTCCCGGGCCATGTCCAGACCACGCCCCCCAGTATATCTTTGTTAGTGCGATTACCATCACTATCTACTTCACAGATTGTGGTTGTCGGAACAGGAACTGAAGGTAAATTTACTAAAGTGAATTAACCTGATGTAAAAGTTTTGTTTGGAGGTGAAATACATGTATGTCAACTGTTGTACCATGCCAAAGCATTTGTATATCTATCAATCCAGTTCTGCCACAAATCACAGGCCTGTCTGGCAGTGCAGGAGACCTGATTTTTTTCTCTGCTGCAGTTAGGTAACCATTATGGGTCTTGTCCCTCCCCAGCCTGTGACTGGACAGTGCAGGAAGAAATGGAAATCGCATAAGCTTTTCTTTCTGTCACCCTGCTCCCTCCACCTATCAGCATGTTCTTTGTTAGTGCATAAGCACTGCAGCATAACTAATTGTCCAGCATGAAATTGTGTCTCTGTGCTGGAGATTCCTGTAATAAAGACCAGTCACTGCTGATTTTTGTTTTGTGCAGATGAGTGGTCCTGTATTAGCCCTCTCCTTTAGTTTTCTGCAGGCAGACTTTAGTGGGTGGACCTGGTGGGTCGCTTACACAGTTTTGCTATCTGCATAGATGTGCAGCAGAGCGATGATGTCACCAAATCTTTTCCAAGGTTTTGGGTTTGCCAAGGCATTTGGTGCACACAAAGTGGATTTTTATTCTTTGTGTATACTGAGGAATATATTTAAATGACAGCGGATGTGTCCCACGTTCAGTTTTAATGAAAAAAGAGCTGCATTAACCTGTTTCTGTGTCTCATCTGCCTGAAATTCAAAGTATAATGTTGTAGTAACAGCAAAGTTTGAAAAATGATTGATCTTAAAAAAAACTCCAACTCCTCTAATAACGTTCTTTTCTATTATAATTTGAAAAAAAATATTAAGTATATATGTCACACACTTTTTATTTGTCAACCTTTTATATTTTTCAGCTAATGTAGGTTCACCTGAAGAGTACTAACTTAGCATGACCGCTCTACTGGTTATATAATGTAGAATGTGGAACACAAATTCTATTATTAAGTATAGCATTTCTAACACATGAAATGGGTATTCTACAGCCTATCCACCCTCGCTAGAAAAGTAAAACACTCCAAAAAAATGAAAAGAGAATTTGCTAAATCCTTAAATTGTCCTAGGATATACAGTTTTTATATACATTGATGACAGCAAATCAAATGAATACTTAATAGTAAACAAGTATTTTTTATTAGACAAACTTTTTTTTTACCAATATCGGCCATGTTTGAACCCTTCCCACATGTCTTTCCTACAGTTCCCAAAGCTACATCCCACTGGCTATATACTGTATATATCCACTTTAGTTATCAGACATTGCATACCATATAGATCATAATTCTTCTCCACCTTTTATAGCAAAATATTGCTAAAGGCTCTCAAAGAATTAGATCTTATGTAATGAAAATACTTAATCACATCTGACAATATCAGCATTCAAGTAACTGCAAATGTTTATCAGTCCATATTTTCTCATTTCCATGTATGTTGATTGGATCTGTCAATCTACAGTATGTATATGTACACACACACACACGCTATGGGGTCTGATTATTAACTGCAGGACCCTTCACCCTATGAATATTTGTGAATGTTTGTTCTGTGCAGATACAGTATGTCAAAATGAAAGTTCATTAGTTGTTTCTTAACAAGGCAATTTAACGTCAATTTTTTTATGCAATACCATATTATGGCCACTCAGTGGTACTGATGAGCATATAAACTAAATTGTTCCTTTAGCTTTATCTAGTGGCCATAATGTAATAGTACATGAAAACATCTTAAATGCATTGCACTTGAAAAAGAAAAAAAAAACTAAGAATGTTTAAGGGTGAAGGCCTTTATGTGACCTGTTTTGTACAACTTACAAAAAGTGTTAAATAATAAATAAATTCAGCAGATTTTTTGTTTTGCTTTATCTCTTCTTTTGGATTTTGATCAACAGTCACTGAAAGTTTGTAAATGTAATTATTACTATCTTGAGAAGGGATGGACATTTACAGATGACCATTACATGGGGCAGCAATTGTATATTGCTTATTACCTAATTTAATTCAAGATATAGCATTACATCTTGAATATTTGTCACTAACCTGAACATTTTAAACTGAGTACATAAAGAAAAATCAATAAGCAGAGGTTGCTTTCAGCCAAAGCTGCATGTCAAAACAATTAGGAGTTGCAGAGATAAATGCCAAGTTAAATGCAGTTCCTGTAAATATTAAGTTTGGTCCTACCGCTTTCCATTCCACTTACCTATAGGTTACTTTGGTTGTTTATCACATTAGAAGATGAATGAGGAAGCTTGGGAGGTGGAAAGGGGGGTAGAGAAAAAACAAGCATGGCTTTTACAGGAAAGAGATTTGTATATATCTTTAGATTTCTATATCTTTACATCTACTGGGTATTTTGATGTTGGATCTTCACTAAAGATTATGCCCAATTATGCATTTTGTTAGGACATACTCAGTTTGAATTGCTCAGGTTTGTAACAGGTTTACAGATTTACATTTAGCCATTTCATTGTGTTGAGGTATATGACCACCATTCTCTTAAAGATGGTTTTTGCCAACCACTTTGCTACCTTGTGATTCCTGGAAGTCACTGCTACAAAAACAACAAACGTGTAAGGTTTTCTCATCCTCTTATGGCACTTAATTCAGTAATAGACTTACTTATTTAAGTTGGCACTCACCTATCTACACTCACAATACAGGCAATTGTTTGTCATGGACTTTGAAATAATCCTCCAACGTAAGGTGCCACTGATGAAAGATACAGCAAAATTTTATGGAAAATGACAGTAGCAACAGCCTGCACACCCTTTACTGCCCAGGACAGTACACAGAAATAAAAAAAAAAGAGATGGGTATCTTCCGGATAATGTAATGTAATGAGAGTGTCTTAGATGACAGCGCGATTACGTTGGTATATCAGCTGTGATTTTATGTTAAACAATATTTAATCACCAGTTATGTTGATACAAACTGAGACTAGACATATAGGGGTCTATTCACGAAGCTGCCGAAGGATCTGGCCGTAGCTTCGGCCGATCCTTCAGCTAGCTTCGGCCCCAGGACCCCTTTGGTTCAGTAGAACCGAAGGGGTGCTGTACGGGCTATTCTCAATAGCCCGTACAGCTCCCGATCATGGCAGAGCGGCTCAGCCGAGCCGAACGCTTATGCATCGGCTCGGCTGAGCCGTGCTGAAAGCCGAAGCTGGCCGAGTTTCTGACAGCTGGGCGGAGCCAGCCGTGATCTTACGGCTGGCTCCGACCACTTGCAGTGATATCAGCGTCCCTGGTTACCTGCTAACCAGGGACACTGATCTCCAAACAGCAAACTCTCCCTGGCGCCCCGGGATCTCCCGCTCCGGGCCGCCAAGGAGAGAAACACAGCTGTGTCTTTTTTTCTTTATTCTGACACGATCGATGTCAGAATAGAAAAAAAAAAATTTTTTTCCCATTGAAAAGCATTGGGACATTACTATTGGCTATTTCAATTTGCAATAGCCAATAGTAAACTAGCATTGTACCCGCCCTCTGCTGCAGTTCCCCGAAGTCATTTAGATTGATTGAGTAGTGTCAGGGTTTCTTACCCTTCCATTTCCAGCTGATTGCAGCATGGCTTGTGCAGAGTTTCTGACACCTTTTGCTCCTCTTTGGCACCCTCTTATGATTAAACACGTTAACATCATCGGTCTGCAGCTTCTGACAAAACTCCTGACAAATTCCTGTCTTGGAGTGATAATGCAAACACCAGCTCACTTTTTAACCAACAGCTTGTCCATTCAGCCTCCGCCCTCGTGTGTGTTCTGATCTACCAAGTGCTCTGCTGTTGTTCCTGTTCTCCATGTATGACTCTGGCTCTGGCTTACTGATATCCTAGTTTCTGACTCCGGCTATTGTTTCCATTCGTCCTGCTTTCAGTGTTCTCTGACATGGTTCAGCTGACTACCTGCTTTGGCATCTGACCTCTGGCTTGGCACTGATGATGTCCTGGACTTTCTCCATTATTTTTTACCATTTATGTTTTTTGTAGTTTTCAATGAACTCCTTTTATTTTTTAAACCTGCAAGTTTCTGTCTGGTTTCTTGGTTCCCTAAAAAGTAGTTGACTGCGCTGGTGTTAGCTATACTGTGCGATAAGCAGATTTTGTATTATGTATTGATCTTGCATGAATATTTGGTGTTTTTATATATGTGTTTGCTTCAAACAAAAAAAGTTTTAAAAAGTAGCGCTTTTAAGTTTGGAAAACATTAAATATTTCATATTTACAAACCCAGCCAGCTTTCGGGCCTAAGACTCCCCTTCACAGGTTTTCCATGCTCTCCTTAGCTACTTTATTTACAAATCTTTTTTTTTTATATGTTTCCTTTTAAACAGAAATGTCAGGGAGGCACACACAGCTGGATAAGAGGCTCATTCAATTCAGAGGTCTTAAACTGTAATAAAAAAACAAAAAAAAACAAAGCACAGCTAAATGAGCCTTTTAATCAGCATTGTGTCACTCTCTGTTCTGTTTAGCTGGAGCAATATATACATTTTGTGTCATGGTTGCACTCTGAATTGATTGTTTATTATTAACTAAACATTTTATATAGTTTGTAGAAAGTAGCTATAAACATATTTTAAAAATGTATCAACCTCACAAAATTAAAATAAAATTCACTAAAACCAGTATACTTTAACTTTAAATAAAACAAATCTGGTCCCTAGTATCTCAACCACCTTTCATCCACATCCACTGAAAGTATCAGTACTTTTTTCATATAGTAAAAAAAAAAAAAAAATTTAAACACCACTAAAAGAAAGCTCTTTGTGTCCCCAAAAAATTATATAAAATTAATTTCAGTACAGTGTTGCATGACCAAATAATTGTCAAAGTATTGCAGCGCTGAATACTAAAAAATGGCCTGGACAGGAAGGGGGTGTAAACATCCCGGTAAACATCCCGGTCTAGTGGTTAATATAGTATTTTGTATACAGTATGCTTTCTTTGAACATTCATCATATTTATTTTCTTTTATCTCTGAATTTGCATTCATGCAAGGATTTTTTTTCATGATTTTATAGCGAACAAAAAGAATATGATAACTTCTGTAGCAATATCATGAATATCGTTAGTCTATAGCAGTGGTTCCCAACCTTTTTTCACTTGCGCATCACTTGGCAGCATGTTTCCAATAATTGTACCAACCTACCAAATCAATCAGTATAGGAGTATGGGGTTGGGATGGGAGGGAGAACTGCAGACCAGCTTTACCCCGGAAGCTACGGAGAAGTTACTCACACTCTCGTACCGTTCTTCGATTAGTAATAGATACCAAGATACCAAGAGTCGGGCTATAAGATCGTGACTAGATGGTACCGTACTCCACAATCCCTTCACACACTATTCCCTGAGTCACCTGACCTATGTTGGTGCTGCCAACAACCCGGGGCAGGAATGCTACACATTTTCTGGGCCTGCCCGGCCCTCCAACGGTTTTGGGAACAAGTGCGCGCTCTCGCTCAGAAATTTACGGACGTCCAGGTGCCTGAAGACCCGACCTTCTTTCTCCTCCACTGTAACACCATCCCGCTGCGCTCCTATACCCACACCTTGATCAGACATGTGGTAAATGCTGCCAGGTCATGTATTCCAGCACTCTGGAAGAAACCCGAAGCCCCCTCATAAGCCAAGTCCTAGACCGTATCGCCGATATATACATCATGGAAGATCTCACGAGCTCCATTAAATATACCTCTGCCTCAGTCGCTCAAACCTGGCTCCCCTGGTTGGAATACATTCGGTCCCCTGACTACCTTACCCTCAGATAGGAGAACGCGGACCTGCTGCTGATGGGAAACCTTATCCCATCTCCTCCCAGCCTTTCCTGTTTCCCCACCCTTTTTAGGTATTTGCCCTACTACTATCTCTCTCTCTCTTTAGTGACCTAGTAACTACTGGCCCATTTATGCCATATCCTTTTTTTTTTCTTCTTTTCTTTCCTTTTCCGTCACTTAACCCTTTACCCACACAACCTACTCACATTCACTTGATTAAACACTGTGTTTGTTTGTTTTTTTCTCTTGTTCTAGTTTGTTTTGTACACTAAAGTTTTAAAAACAACATCTCTTAAAACCCCCCCCCCCCCCCCTTATTTTTTTCAACACTTTAAATATTTTATTTTTATTTACTTTGTCATATACATCGCAATGCATTTTGTGTATTTTCCTGATGACCGCCCGAGAGAGCAACTATTTGCTACTTATGCACTTGTTTTTCTCTTCTTGTGATCACTGTCAAAGCTTTTAAAATATAAAATAACGAATTCATAAAACAAATTGTGGCATGCATGGCTCATGCCTGACTATATTAATTGTGCTGAAGGGCACTGACATCTGTACTGGTCAGTACTGGTGTGCAGCAGTATTGCTGAGCTCCATTCTCTCTCTGGTGTGTGGGACTTGCAGCATGTGCTGTTTTCACTCACTCCTCACTATTTGTGTTTTCTTCTCTTCCACCCCTGCACTCGCACTCATTCATTTGTGTGTCTCTACCTTTTCTGTTCCACTTCCTCCCTCCTCATGGAGGAGTACACAGAAAGAAAAATTAGCAATCACGGTAGTGTGACTGTAAATATTGCTGCTGGGTCTGCCCACAGTAGCAATAGCTACTGTTGCTCTGCCCTTGCCTTAACCAGGTTAGGCATCTAGGCTGCATAGCATAATGCATTTCCATGGGGCAGGTGGTCAAGAAATGTAAAATTCCTACCACGGATACAAACAACTATCAATATTCTTAATATTTAAAGACATAAACACAGGAGCGGAATACAAAATCAATCCCAATGTCTGTGTGAAATAATTTGTGTCAAACTCAGTATCCAGTGTCCTCTTGGTTAAGGGCCCACCTGGGACCAATGTATGCAATACAGTTAATTTACACAAAAAATTGGGGAACTAGGAACACCAGGCAAATGTCCATTGTTCATGCTTTTGTTAGTTATTCCAGTTAATTCAACTACACTGTTAGATAAAGCTACATTTTTCTTGGTGACTCACCTTCGTCTTCTTTCATTAAGCTTCCTGTAGATTATACACCAGCGAGAATTTAGTGCATCTAAATTCTCCTTAATACGAGACGCGTCAGCAGTTGAGGACTGCTCAGCAACCTCTCCTCCACATACATTCAGTGCTCTAACAGTAGCTTGCTGCTGCTCTATGCCATCTTCAAGTGCCTAAAAGTGTAAAAACAAAAACAAAAAAATTATTTTGAGAACACATGATAAGACTTCTAGAGATAAAATGTTGAGCACAGGTAAGACTCTAGCTACCAAAAAATGTATGATAATAGAAGCATTTTACTGCATATCCCTTAAATACTAATATAACATCATAGGAGTGAATCTGTGGAGACAATAATATAAAGGTTAGGATGTTGGGTATGAATGCAATTCGAAGTACAGTGAGCTCTTGAGAGAACATAGAGTATTGAAATCCTGAATGAACAGTTCACCCTTATAAAGAGTACAGGAGTTCTATCTTTGGGTGTCATGAAGATTGCATCTGTACATGTAATGCACACCTGGATTATTGTGCTTATTATGATATATCAATTTATTTATTTTTTTAAAGCAATCACAGCCTGAATAGAAAAGCCGGTCCCCTTGCCAGCATGTTGTAGAAGGATCCTTGTTCTCTGTGTGAAAGCAGTGGTCTCTCTTAGAGGTCTAACACACCCCTTGCTAAATCAGACCCTTAGCTCTGCAATCTGAAAAGTGTATACTTCCTGCTGACTGAAGAGCAAGCGTTCTTGTCTGCAGCATGCTGGCAGGGGATATGCTTTCCTACCTAGGTGGTGTCTGCTTTCTACTGATGAACTATACGACTTTGCATACTTTTTGTTTGATTGTACCTTGTACGCATTTAGGGTATTTAATCTGAAAGTTTGATTGGGCTTCAAAGAGATGTCTGTAAATGGGGGGATTATAACAGTACCAGTTTGCCTACGACTATTTCCCCATTGAACATAGGGCATTGTCATCTTGACTGCAGTAGGAACTTTCCTGAATGTTTTGGTGAATATCGGAAGGTGTTTCTTTTCATGTATTGTGCAGTAACTAGAATACATTGCTATATTTCAATAAAGAGGTTCATTGAGGTTAGGTGCATACTTCTACTGGTGGTGAACATTTAAGGTGGAACATTTTGTAAAGCAGGGATCTAAAACTATAGGCACAAGGCTCTTGACTGTGTGTACAACCACTGATGGTTCTAACCCCATCATGGGGAGACAGTGAGAGGTAGTGTCCTCCAAAATGAATTAAGTGCCCCCCCCCCCTATACACTCACATATCCTTAATATAGCATTTCCTATTATATTGCTCTATCAATTTTTATTGCAGTTTGAAACAAAAGGGGAAGATTATTTTCAATCCAAGGAGCCTAGGACAGAAATACTTTTTCTATGGTGACTTCTTGTATTGCTGTTAAGTTTTCTGTAAACTTAGTTCCTCTTAGACCCTGTGCTAGAACTCTTGAAAGACAAGCATTTCCTAATATTCCATAGTAAGTGGGCCCAGCCATGAAAAATACAAAATTCCTACTCAAGTCAGTTTTTGTAGCCAATACCCAATCACCACTAGAGACTGTAAGAAGGTTCCATCATGTCAAACCCATGTAAACTGATTTTTTTGAATATTTGTTATGGTTAGCTTCTTTTCTTGTTCTATGTGCACACAAGAGGCTTTAGCGTGTCTTGTTAATTTTCAGCACATTCTACAGTAATTTTGCTTGCATAGCTCAGGATGTCAGTGATCTGCAGTCTTATTTATACAACCCGAAAAAAAATCAGCTTCACCGACAGATAAAATTGCAGCTGCAGAACAGATGGATAGAATCTCCTGAGTGACAATTTAAGGGTGTCCCATGTGTAATGTCTGTATGCCGCAATAATGTGCAATAGAAATGAAAAATACTTTCATATTTCCCTCTGCTCCAAATATGATTTATTACGTTAGAGGACGTGAAAGTGGCACTTCGATGATGGGAGAGAGGCTTCCATCCTCTGGAATTAAGTCTGTTGGGAGATATCCTTTATATTACCAGAAGCATCAGAGACCACTTTAGGGTACAAACTCATGTTTACATTAACACTTGAGGGTTTACAAAATAATATTTTGACAGTTTAAATCCCTCTGCCTGAAAACGGAGAACACTCAGTGGTATGGCGCTTCAGCAAACCTTTGCCAAGCTCTAGTGCTTGATTTGGCTTGATTTGGATGTTCTCAAGATAGAGTTCCTTGGTTGAGTTTAAAAGTCCAACAATATTTTGGAAGATGTGGGTGCATAACATAAATACAAGACAGTTCTAAAAATACATATAGGTAAGCCAGTAACTTTGTAAATCCTGTGACTCTAACCTGCCGTTCTTCAAACCATCACCAAGACATGCAACATAAACCTTTGAAGATGGTGAAAGTGTTGTCCCTCAAAGGTTCTCCATAAATGGCCAACCTGTTGAGGACTCAAAGTCAGACACAAAGTCGGGGAAGATACCCATAAACATTAGCAGTACTCCAAATGATTATTGTGGTAGTGAAACTTTAATAAAACATCAGAGGACATTGACAAAGGTTGTGTGAAATAGTTTTGGTCAGTATTGTTTGGTAAATTCTCACTAGTACAATCACTTCTAGAGTTCTAGTTTTCTTTGTTTCAAAGATGGATGGAACTCTAAGACCTTATATAGAGTATCAATCCCTGAATGGCATCACTGTCAAAAAATGGAATCTGCTACCCCTCACAAACAGAGCTATTTGACTGCCTATGTGGAGTTCAGATATTCTCCAGACTTGACCTGAGAGGGGCCTACATTCTCATCTGACTAAAGTAGGGAGAAGAATGCAACACTGTGTTTAGGCATTATAAATAACTTGTGATGCCCTTTGGTTTATGTAATTCCCATTCAGACTTCCAACACTGTGTTAATGAAATCTTTTAAACCTCCTCTATGTGTGTGTATGGTGGTGTATCTTGATGATATTGCTGTCTATCCAGTCTCTATGAACATTATTAGCACATGTGGATGGTACAACACCTGCAAGAAAACAGGCTCTATATCAAGGCAGAAAAATGCCCTTTTGAGCAACAGAACATGCCATTTCTTGGATACATTGTCTCCAAAGACAGCCTCTGGATGGATCCTGACAAGGTGTCAGCTGTTGCAAACTGGCCTTATCTCACTAGTCTGAATTCCACTCAGCAATTCTTAGGTTTTACAAATTATTTTTTGCCCATTTTCGTAAGGGTCACTCCTTTCTGGTGGCACCTATCACTGCTTGACTGGTAAAGGTGCTAATCCCAAGAATTGGTCTCCCAAAGCCTTGGAAGCTTTTGTGTCCAGCCCTACATCAGCCAAGTACTATAAAATCTTCTACCTGTAGGTCAATGGATCTACTGTGGGCATCATGAAAGTATGCCTATACCTTGACTAAGGCAGAAAGCGACCTTGTGCTTTCATTTCCAAAACATTTAACCCACAGCAAACATTTATGGCATCCAGGATCTTGCATTTTGGCCATTTAGTTTAGTTGCAGTAATGGTGGTGTATTCTTAGAGTTCTCCACATTGTCTACCATATTTTCTGATCACAAGACTCTACAGTGTTTCCAGCCTGCTCAACAGCTCCAACCAAAACAAGCTCACTGGTCCCTTTTCTTTTTTCACTTTAATTTTTTCATTACATAAAAACCAAGTTCCAGTAACACCAAAGTCGCTGCTCTCTTGCGTTCTTTTGACTCCGACGACAGTGAGATCTTCTCCATACCTGAGTCAATTTTTTTCCCTTACTTAGATTCTGGCAGAAACTTTAGTCACGAAAACCCCTATTCCCCCAGGAACTGTCCCTTCACTTCCTGTTAAGAGTCAGCTTTGGTGTATCATTTGAGGGGGTGGAGTGTCCCATGACCTGCTAGTGCTGATCTCTATATTAGTACAGGGTTATTTTTATATATATAGTATAATTACTATATGTTTAGCAGACTAAGAAGACTATAGGTTAACAAGAATGTGAATTTGGGCTTATATCATAAAATTATATTCTTGATCACAGTGATGAATATTATAAAACATAATGACATTTCAGATAGAAGTCTACCCTTAATACAATCTAATCTCATTTTTATTTCTTTCATAGCCTAAAAATAGCTATTTCATTCAATGTCAACATTATGAAACCATAGGGGAAAACACACCAAATGTATCTAGGAAAATGCAATGCCAAAATGTAATAAAGAAATAAACTCTCCCAGAATGCCACTGTTCTTCAATTTTCCCTGTAGTGGGCATCACGCATTTTTCCTGTTAGCAGATTTCAGCCCTGTCTCGACAATAATACAGTGTTGGCTGTCCAGCTTTTAATGCTTTTATGCAGCTTTCAAAACAATGTCATGAAGCAATCAAAATCTTATTTTGTATTCCTGCCATAGACTTAATCTTCTTAAGTGTTTCTTTATTCTCCAATATTTGCCGTGTGCATGTATTAATGATAATCTTTTGATCTGCATATTAGCTACTGCCCGCAACTAATTTGTTTGTCTCGTTTGTCTTGTCGTGTTTGACTCCCACAACATAGATGGATAATATAAATATACTGTGTGTGTATATAGGGGTATGTATATATATATATATATATATACAATCATGGCCAAAAATATCGGCACCCCTGCATTTCTGTCCGATAATGTACCACTTCGCGCAGACAATTGTTGCAATTACAAATGTTTAGGCATTCTCATGTTTATTTCTTTTGTTTGCATTGGTATGGCACAACAAAAGTGGAGAAAAAAAAAGATAAATCTTATACATTCCACACAAAACTACAGAAATGGACTTGACAAAATTATTGACAGCCTCAAATAATATTTTGTAGCACAACCCTTGGAAAAGATAACTAATCGATCCTTTCCTGTAACCATCAATGAGTTTCTGACACCTCTCTACGGGAATTTTGGACCACTCTTCTTTCGCCAACTCCTCCAGGTCTCTCAGATTAAACACAAAAGTGGAGAAAAAAGCCAAATCTGACACATTCCACGCAAAGCTCCAAAAATGGACTGGACAAAATTATTGGCACCTTCTCCAAATTGCAAAAAATAATTGCATTACAAGTTTTTGTGGAAAAGCATGGACAATCTCAGTTTTACAAGTGCATCTCCAGAGATCTTAATGTTCCTGTGCCCACTGTGCGCAACATTGTCAAGAAGTTTACAGCCCATGGCACTGTAGCTAATCTCCCTGGACATGGACTAAAGAAACATATTGGTCAAAAATTGCAAAGAAGGATCGTTCAAATTGGTGGATAAAGACCCTCGATCAACTTCCAGACAAATTCCAGCTGACTTTCAGGCACAGGGTACAACTGTGTCAGCTCGCACTATACGATTGCTTTGGGACCCTCTGACGGAGACCCAACTTTCTGACACTGAGACCTACATTGCACCCCAGAATTCGTTGGTAGTCTTCAGATTTCAAATCTGAATAAAAAGGGATGCTATGGTAGGTGACCCAGGTGAACCCCACTGCTGACACAGAAACATAAAAAAGCCAGATTGGAGTTTGCCAAAACTTACCTGAGGAAGCCAAAATCCTTTTGGGAAAATTTGCTGTGGACAGACGAAACAAAATTACAGCTTTTTGGTAAAGCCCATCATTCTACTGTTTGCAGAAAAAGAAATGAGGCATTTAAAGAAAAAAATACAGCACCCAGAAATGGTTTCAGACAAAGCACTGGAGAGTACTGGACTGGCCAGCAATTAGTCCAGATCTGAATCCCATAGAACACTTGTGGAGAGACCTCAAAACAGCAGTTGGGAAAAGGAACCTTCATTCCAAAAAGATTTTGGCATCCTCAGGTATGTTTTGACAAACTCCAATCTGGCTTTTGTATATTTGTGTCAGCAGTGGGGTCCTCCTGGGTCTCCAACCATAGTGTCCCTTTTCATTCAGATGGCGACGTATAGTGCAAGCTGGCACAGTTGTACCCTGTGCCTGAAGGTCAGCTTGAATTTGTTTGGAAGTTGGTCGAGGGTCTTTATCCACCATTCAACAGTTGGTCCAAAAGTCCTGTAGAGAGGTGTAAGAAACAAATTGCTTTTTACAGGAAGCAATTGATTTCAGTTATTTTTTCCAAGGGCTGTCCTACCAAATATTAATTGAGGGTGCCAATATGTCCATGTTTTTCCACAAAAAATTGGAATGCAATTAATTCTTGCAATTTGGAGAAGGTGCCAATCATTTTGTCTAGTCCATTTTTGGAGTTTTGAGTGGAATGTGTCAGATTTGGCTTTTTTTCTCCACTTTTTTGTGTCATACCAATACAAATAAAAGAAATAAACATGATATATATACATGATATACACACATATATTTAGAGGATTTGGGACACAAATAAGAAACCAACTTCCAAATAAGAGTGCAAGAGGTATAGCCAGAGGGAAGAGAGCACATGACTTCCTGGCGTTAATAAGTAAAAGTTATCTCATGTTCACACTCCCTACTAGTCTGGAACCCCCTTCAAATGTCCCAACTGGCTAAATCAATCCACAGTGACCCTTAAAGGACGCATGTATTTATCATCAGTTATATTTACCTATGTTTTGGCATAACATAAAAAAACCTAAGATAAAGGCCAGGGAGGGAAGGGATGTGCCTGGAAAGGCTTAGGTGAGGAATGCGATATCTCCCTGTACAATCTCCCTGTCTACTTCTCTAACACAGCATGATATGTGACATTTTGCATTCTAGCACCCTTTTAGAGTAAAACATTTCTGTTATAATTTTATAATTTTTATTTTTTAATATGAAATAATCAACTTTACAAACATTTGTCTCTTAGTAATAGCTGAAGTATTAAATTAAACTTGTCATAACCAGTCCTTTTAATTTTAGCTTAACATTAAGGCAAATTTTCCACTATTACATTCAAGCTATAAAAAAGTCTTAACCTTATAAGCGAGGGTTACCTATACTAGAACAACATAAATCACTCTGATCACAACACTGTGCTCTAAACCACCTTGCAAACCCATAAGCTTTCACACTCACAGGATATGTTGGACCAAGGTAAAATGCATTTGTGGATAAGCCACATAGCTGAAAGATCCCAGCAGGTTGTATAATATCAGGCATCGCTAACTCTCCTCTTCCATGTGGAAAGCCCAAGATTTCCTTGTTGACACAGGAATTACATAGCAATTCCAGATCTTCCTGGGTGCAATTCTCTTGCTTCTCTTGGGGGAAGAATTCAGCACAGTGTCTGGAATGCCTCTAAAGAAGTTCCTGACAAAACACTCCAGTAATGTCATACACATGCTTATTTTTATTATTGTAAATTGTTAAATAAAGCATTTAATGGTGACTGGGGAGAATTTAGTTCCACTTGGGCTTTCTGCATAGAAGGAGAGGTTTACATTTTACAACTTTCTGGGATCTAGTGGCTGGGTGACTTATCCACAAATGTTTTGACGTTCAGTAATGTTGGCCCAACATACCCAGTAAGTATGGAAGCCTACGGCTTTCTAAGCTGCTTATAGTGTGATGTTGTGATCAGTTATTTAAATCTGTGTGACCCAGGAGTAGGCTTTCAATAAAGTGAAGTAATAAAGCACAGCATTTTTGCACTGAAACTAAACTAGAACATGTTAGGGTTATATCCAACAATAACCACAGCTACAAAGAAAAATAACAAACGCTATTCATTTTGCATTATCATCTCAAGATCATACTGCTGGAAACCATCTGCTATGAGGTTTTTAATATTCATTCATTTTGATAACAGTACACAATCATAACAGAAACATAAGTCTTTGTATCTATGTATTTACTATTGCATAAAAATGTCAGCTCTAACTAAACTCACAATATTCCACCTGATTTTTTTTTTAAGATGATATGTGCACTTGTGAACCAGTCATTAAGATACAACAGCCACTTTCATCTTTAAAAAAAATTGCATTATAGCATATTTTAAAACAATTGATGGCTAACATCTCACCACTATATTTGTTATGAAAAAAATTGTATTTCCTACTATACTTACAAATTGTTTTCACTTTTTCCATTCAAGCTTGAAAAATATTCAGTGCATTTACAGCATTATACTTAAACATTTGTAGATAACTCTTTAAATTTTAGCATATTTACTGAGTTCAATTTAAAAACTGAATGAATAGCAGATAAATGTGCAGAGCTTACAGAATTCTAAGCATGCACAATCTCTTTTAATCCACTGCTGGAGTATTTGATTCACAATCAGCCACAGTTTGACAGGACAGAAATATCATTTTGCTGGTTGAACATCAGGAATCAAAGAAACTTTTTTTGAAATTCCGTCAGCGAGTGCACTGTGATTTGTATGCCCTCGGGATGTGTTCTAAAATATTTTCTCAGGGAGATTCCAAAACAACTACTAAACAGCAGCCCAGCAGCTTGTGAAGTAATAAAGAAAGGCTGATAGACTGCAGACAGAATCAAAAAGTGCCACAATACAAAATAAAAGTACTGGCAGAGGTACAGTAGGCAGAAAAAGGCAATACATTGCAAAGTGCTTTTTAGACAGTAGAAACACATCCTGAAGCAATACAAATTACATAATGATTGGGAGTGTGGGTCAACTATGATCTATAAACTAGTGTAAACCCCTACTGTTAAGCCCACCATTGCTGTTCATACAGCTGCTCTAATAATTAATGTATGCCTTTTTTATGGGAGTTAATCCACTATTCCTCATTTATTTGTCATTTTATATCATCTGTAACTATTATAACATATATCGGTAATTATATATTTGATCATTTAAAATGTATGTATAGCCCAAACATTTTTTTAGTTTTTGGATAGAGTGGGGAAGGATTAGAACCTTTGTCAATTTTCTATTGCTGTCTTGCTGGCTTATTGATGTCTGACCTCTGGAGATAGACCACTGTTTCCACACAGGGAGCAAAGGTCCTTATTTACAGCATGCTGACAGGGGTTAGTTTACTAAAGGGGTAGAGACTTTTCACAGTGTGACCTTAACCCTTTGTAATAATATCTACAGCAGGTGTAAACACTGCTTCACTGCTGGAGTACACTGATTCTTATTGTATCAAAGCTTCCCTTTGTTCTACAAGTTTATCCTCTGAGCACTGGCCCTGCTTTCAGGTTTTAGGGTTGCTCTTTTCTCTTTTGGGGTCCTATGGAGCCACCCCTTTGAGCACATCCCTGGGATCAGACTGCAGGGAACTTTTTGAAGTAGCCTGCACCAACATGCACAGGCAGCCTGAGATGACAACAAACACAGAAGACCATATGCAAGCTGAAGCAAGGCATAGTGAGATATGCACTCAATGTAAATAGGTGAAGAATAATAATGACATGGCTTTCCTTGATAGGAAGTTTGGGGAAGTGGCACACAGAAAACAGGACAATGTGAGTGTAAAATGGAAGAGGAAAGAAAATGTCTATGAAATGTTTATTTAGAAATTGTTTTTTAACCACCCACC
>NW_017306712.1:21931-76758 GCF_000935625.1 Nanorana parkeri
CTCATCACCATCGCTGTCCCTGCCGCCCCCGCCCCCGCAATCTCAAGCATTAATCCCAGGCGATGTGGCTCTGTGCACTGAGAATGGAGGTAGATCAGTACGCAATCTTCCTCCGTTCTCCTCCCGGTCTCTGAATGCAGGAACTGATGTATATTGCATCACTTCCGCATTCCTCTGTCACTCTCCGGTACAGAAACCGGAGAGAAGCTGATGAAGCAGATCAGTGCCCCTAGGTGACATTAGTGGTCTTAGAGACCCCTGATGTCTCCATAAAGGGGACCTGTAACTGTAATTTGTTATCGCATAGGGGATTTCTTAGCACTCTATGTGATAACAATAAAGTTAAGTGTAAAAAAAAATTGCTCACAAAATAAATAAAAACACACAAAAAAGTCCACCACCCCCACATAGATGCGCAAAAATGTGTTAGATGCGCCTACACGCAAAAACGACTATTGCTCCAATTATGCTGCACGTGTTACATATCGTGGCAATGAAAGCAATAATTCTCGGGCCATTAATCACTGATAACACTAAACTGATGAGCGGTAAAATCTTTTAAAGCGTCGCCTATGGCCAATTTTGGCTTTGGTGTTTTTTTTGCAATTTAGCGGGCGTGCACAATTTTAAGGCTTGACATGTTTAGTGTCTATTTACCCTATGTGACCCCGCTTTTTATATTTTACAAAAAAATTGGGTAAAAATAAATGTTTCTTAACATAATAAAGGGAAAACCATTTAAAAAAAATATTCTGTACTTTTTTGTTACGTAGTAAAAAAATCAAAACCCCAGTGGCGGTTAAATACCACCAAAAGAAAGCTCTATCTGTCCCCAAAACATGGTATACAATTAATTTCAGTACAGCGTTGCATGACGGAATAAACGTCAGCCAAAGTACCACAGCGGTGAATATTGAAAAATGGCCTGGACAGGAAGGGGGTGTAAACACCCCGGTCAGCAAGTAGTTAAGGTAACGAGTACTTATGTGGCTTTAGTACTACATCAAATTACAAGCTCAGTAAGCTTTCACTTTGATGAGTGAACAGTCTTTGATTGGCATTTGTGTGGATGTAAATGTATATGCTGACTTAAAATATTTTATCCTCAGAATTATCAAGCTGATCCTTGCTTCATTATGTAGTGAGTTGTACCTGGAATAGTGTAGCCAGTAAATCAGACATATCTGATCAATCATTCTTCATCGTATTCAAAGTTTGTGGTTTACTAAATAATAAAGCCAGTAAGAGGATGGCATCCTCAAAGGTTGCACTTTTTATAAACCACATCAATGGGAGAAGGTTCTACACTTTTCTCATCATGGGTTTATTTGAATAAGTTACATAAATTTTACTTAACCACTATCTGTTCAGTAAATAAAAATGTTTACAGGTTTGTTTTAAATGACATAATCCTAAATGATACAGAACACTTCAACTGCAATTATTGTACCAGAGAAAGGAGAAAATAATGTATCTTTACCTGGCAATCACTCTAAATCCTAATAAGCAAAATTAATGGCAGGCAGTGATAGGCTTTCTGTCAGCTCAGCTGTTTGGACGCATTTGGCTTCCATTACAGCAGGTAATAAAGAGGAAAGACTGTCCCATTCAACATCTAAAGTGAAAAAGTAGATCCCGTGTTGCAGGTAATTATTCTGGCAGGTAAAATGATGAATTACTCAAGCACTATCGTTGCATCACCTTTGCTAAAATTATGAAATAAAGAGATACTACTTATGATGAAGAGCACATTGCTCAAACCCTGGAAAGCCAGCCAAAAGCATACAATGGATGCTTGTGTGTATAAGCATAATTAATTTCAAATGGAAATAAAAAGATCTGCTCACTTTCTACACACTTAGAGATTCTGTAGTTTTTCTTCCCAACTCTTTGTCTTAATTCATTAAAGCGTTTGTTCTATTCTGTGTGGAAACAGAAGTAATCCTTAATATGAAAAGGTTGGTATAAATATATTTAACTACTGTGGGAATGGCAATTGACATTCTAGATGCCATGACTAATATATCAATAATGGTCCAGGTATTAAGGTGTAGAAAACTACATTAGCATAACTCAGAAATAAGGTTTACTTCTGAGAAGCTTTGCTGCTTCTCGGTCCCCGAATATCAACAGCTGCACGCCAAAGTTTATTCCCATACATTTTTGTTTAACCACAAAACAGTTGTTGTTTGGGCAAATGTCTGGTTTTATCTCCCTTTTGTTGTATCTTTTTTTTTTTTAGACTAATTTTAGATAGGGAACTACCACCCCCTCTGTAGTATCAATGCCCACAGCTGGGGTTACTGTAAGGCTAAAGTTTCTGTATGAATGCTATCTCTTGTCTTAAAGCTTGTTCATGGTGGTTGAAGTCTCCTTGGGGAGTCCTGACTTCCCTATTTCACACCTTCACTATGCTGTAAATTACACCTATCCAACTTGAAGGAGCTGAAGCAGTTTTGCCTTTAAGAATAGGCAAAAATCCCAGTGGCTAGATGTGCCAAGCTTATAGAGACATACTACATTACATTACAGCACTCATTTTTGTGCTCATTTATCCTTAAACTGTATAGATTTTTGTGTGTGGTCCACATTATTATGCTTATTCAACAAGTCAAAGGGCAAAGTAAAATACATGCCCTCCATCACTGAATTTAGCAAATAGAAACTCTTTGCTTTGGATTAATTATTTTTTTCAAATCAACATTGGTATTTCTTTTTTAATAATTCCATGCATGTATGGCACACATCTCTCCCACCCTTGACATCATGGTGGGGCCTCTGCAGTCAAATGACTTTGAGAGCTGCACTAGTAGTAGCATAGATATAGTTAGGGCCACCCATGCTAGGAAAGTCTTCAGTAATGACCCACAAAAAAGGGTTACCCAGTCCATCCTGGTTGTGGATTCATGGCCATTAGCACTGTGGAGTATGACACATTTTTATACATTCTGGTTATTTTGCTGATGACGTTCCTTAAAAACATTTGGGGTAATTCTAATGTATTAAATACGATTAGGATAAGTCATATATGCTTAAGGGGAGATAGAAAGTGCTTCTGATAACGTAAAACATCTCTGTAAAAATCATTAAATAAATAATTTCAAGATAAAAGTGTTTTGCACAGTCTGTTCAACTATGGAATTATACAGAGACAAAAAACATTTCTGTAAATACAAGAAACATAATAAAACCCTCAAGAGCTTCATTAAAGAATTCCTTTTGTTTTGCTGTTGTAATATAATTCTTTCATTAGTGTATAGAGAGATTGTCTGACGAGCTAGTCATTTTTAATCCCACAGCACTGTTCAATTGGAATTTGCATGGAACACCCTTGAATCACAATAAGAGCTGGATTTGCAAGTTTGACAGACTGGTATGAAATATATCTACGAATGTTTCATTGTTTAGTGTTTATGTGTGAAGAAGTGGGTAAAATGTTCGCATTTACAAGAATTTTCTCTTTCCTTGGGGTTTACGTGTCTTAGGACTGCAAATCCTGATAAGAAATTTGCAACACCAGAAAATTTAATTAGAAAAATAAGCTGTCTCATTCAAGGCAAACATATTTTCTCTCTGTGGATACCTGAATGTGTGAAGGAAGCAATAAATAAAGGGGCCAGGGAAATGACCCATGAATGTAACCAAACTAACCAAACCATTATTGTGGGGTATGGCAAGTCAGAAATATGTGATTGACTTTGTGTTAAAAGGATGCGGTTTCCATATTGTTTCATACTCCATTTACTCCATAGTAAGAAAAAACAATGACATGCAAGAAAAGAAGAGATAAGCAGTGGGTAGGAAATACATAAACAAGTACACATAGGGGTCTATTCACGAAGCAGCCGAAGGATCTAGCCGTAGCTTCGGCCCCAGGACCTCTTCGGTTCAGTAGAACTGAAGGGCTGCTGTACGCGCTATTCACTATAGCCCGTACAGCTCCCGAACTTGGCCGAGCGGCTCAGTTAAGCCGAACGCATATGCCTCGGCTCGGCTTTGCCACGCTGAAAGCCGAAGCTGGCCGAGCGGCCGGCCATTGGCCGGCCGACATCCTGCTTCTGACTGCTTGACCATAGAATAGATTTTTTAACAAACATTAGAATCATTACATTTGAGCCCATCTTTATTAATTTGACAAACTGTATGTGTAATTTAAGTAATTTTAATTCTATATTGCTTCAATATCATTTGACATTACGCAAAACCCTTTCCAAGAGAGGGATTTATTGAAAAAGAAAGGAAAAATTATTCTTGATATCATTTGTGCAGCATTAGTAGGGAAGGCTTATATCTTATAATAACCCTTTTTTAGGAGGCAGAATAGGCATATTTCATTCACCATTGTGCACTTACAATTAGTATTACAATTATTAGGGCCTCATTCAGAAGGGGAATGAATGTTTTCTAGACACAGCTCATTGCCAGACACTTCAGTGCTCATCCTTGCATGTTTGACAAGTTTATTTTGTCATTAGGAAAAAGCTGTCAGTCACACAAAACTCTGGTAAGCACACCAACTGACATCAGTGGCCACTCATTGCATGGGCATGTGTGCCTCTAAATGCTGATATCTGTTATTAAGCTTACCTTGCTACCTGTGAATGACAGCTGCATTAATCACAGGGATGAACATAGCCTGACAATTATTCAGAAGAGTGTGCAGAAGTGCCTGTTGATGAGCTGCATCTGAAAAATGTGCTTATTGCACATCTGAATGGGGTATAGTCCAAAACACAAGTTCACCCCATTGATCAAATTTAACCTCAAATACCTGATGACTTATTGATTAGTTTGTGACTCCAGATCATGGTTCTTTTTTGATTATTATCCTAAAGGTTACGTTTACATTTAACATGCTTTATGATATACCCATATTCATAAAACATGGTCATATAAACGAGTCCCCCACCTCTCAGGATTCATTATACAATTAAATCTGGCATGACTGTGCATAGCTCTGTTTGCACAGCTGTGTCATCAAATCACAGATCATTTGATAGGATCTGTAAGTGGATAAACTACAAGTACCATCTGCCACTGCAGCAGAGAGACATGTAGTTCTCAATTAAATACAAGCACTGTGATGTTGCAGTAACTGAAAGCCCATACCTCAGACAGGGACTGGAGGAAAAATCTGCAGAAGCCAGAGATTTGCACCCATAATCCACTGATTGCAGTTGCAATGCTTTACTGGCTCCTATGCAACAAAAATAATAAATGCACATTTTTTCTTTTAATTCTTTAAAAAAAGGTGGACTTTGCCTTTAATGTCCTATTCACATCTATGCATTTTGTTAACAGCAAAGCATGTAACACATTTTGAATGGCACCTAAACACACTAGTGGCAGGCTATGCACTCCCACTACAGCACACTACAACACAGGGAATTCATGTTGTGTGCTGCCTCATAAAAATAGTGCATGTCTATTTTTGCCTGCAAAAAAAATGCGCTAACACAACACACATCAATTTAATTTGTTAAATTGTCAAGACACAGCACTAAAATGTAAATACACCCTCATGTTAGCCCAAAACTATACTTCAGTTATGGTGGATTTAATGACACACTAAGCTTTTATGAGTCTTGGACACAAAGCACTGAGTTCTCCATGCTGAATCTGCCTTCTCCAGACTCCTCCCACTCCAGAGGCCTCATTCCTGATTAACATAAAATACATATAAAAACCAACAGGTAGATGTGAAAGTAAACCTTTCCTGAGAGGGACATAAAGGCTGATATTGATGACTTCCAATTCTGCAAATGCTAGTGGCCTGTCTGTTATGCTCAGTAGAAAAATGTCACCAGCACACCATGAGTTGAAAAAGCAAAATATTTTATTGCCAATAGCTGTATCTCATTGGCAACCGCTTTCAGGGCCTCGCAGGGTCCCCTTCATCAGGCTTAAAAATAACAGTAAAGTGAAAGACATACAACAATATATACCTAGACATACCAATCAACTGGGTGCTGTGAAACCACTCCCATCCACCTAGGGCGTCGGTATGACGTCACAGCTGCCGTTAAGTATTTGAAAAGGACGTGTGCAGAATGATGTAAATACCAGCCATATCTATTAAACCATCAGTGACTCCCAACAGCACATATAAGTGTGACTCACCCAGGGTCAGTAGCCCAAGGGCTCACAATGCGAATTTTACCTTGAGCATTGGGGTGATAGTAAACCACTCATACAGTCAGTTTGATCATAAAAGTTAGATCAAACGCTGGCTGTTAGGTGTATAATTACTGTGGGAGGTGCCGAATGGAAAAAAAGGCAGTAATGAAACCCTATAACAGAAACAGGCAATAATGAAGCCTTATGGCAGAAATGCAATAGTATATCAATCAACAATGCACCTATAATGCAACCGCATGTGCACCGTTTGCACATGTCCATACTATAAAGAGGGTTGCTCTGCCCCACTCGGACAGGGCCCTCCTATGTGTTATTGAGATATAAAAGTTTACCATGTGCAGATGAAATCATTGCATTACAACAACAGCATTATGTACAGGGTATGCAAAATCCACTAGGCAGGAAAATTATGGATTGAACAACAAATATAAGTGACATATAAGTGAAAACCAAACGTGAAAATGAATGTGTGTGAGAATAAAAATAACCCCAGAGCTGCCGTCTGAGTAACTCATGCGGCCCACTGTGGATTTATGAGTTTTTGTCTTTGTCTCTGTGTCCCTCTGAATACCAAGGGAAGCAGTAGGCTCACCGCTGCACTGTTTGCCAAAACCCTTTATCTCTCCTCCAAGAAACAGGTAAGTCCCAGATTGACATTGAGGCCTTTGGGGTACACTGCATCTAGTGTGTAGATCCAATGTGCCTCTCTTTGGAGAAGCATTTTGGCTCTATTGCCACCTCTAGGATGTCTATGCACCTGTTCTATCACCATGCCTTTGAGTTCGTGTGTTTGATGCTTCTCTGTGGCAAAGTGAACTGCAACAGGCTTGTTGAGATCTAACTCCTCTCCTTTAGACAATTTCCCTATGGCTATACGAATGTCACTTCTGTGTTTCTGGAACCTTCTTTTAAACGGTCCAATTGTCTTACCTACATATATTAATGCACACGGGCATTTCAATAGGTAAACACAGTAATCGGTATCACAGGTATGATAACCTTGAATACTATATTTCTTCCCACTGTGGGGATGAAAAAACGATTCACCACATATCACAGAATTACATATGTTACAGCGGTGACACCTGTAACTTCCTGACCTGCTGGAGAAGGAAAATGGTCTCTTGGCATACTTGGGTCTAGGGTCCGCCTGGACCAACAGATCCCTGAGAGAATTACTACGTTTGTAGATATGCAACGGTCTGTTTTTAATAACTGGTGTTAAAGTTTTGTCGGCCTGTAAGATATTAGAATTAATCTGAGTCGCCCTACTTATTGCCCGGGACGCTGATGTAAATGTCTGTACAAAGGGTGGCCTCTCCTGCTTGATGACATTTTTCTACTGTTCATGTGTGGCGGTGCCATCCGCAGTCATTTCGAGCACCCATCTTCATCAAGTGGGAATCCCGGTAAGGAGTGCGGTATGGTTCCTGTTTCTGTCTGTTATGCTGGCTGTTTGGCTTCAATACTTTGAGTCTCAGACCTGGCACAAGTATGCAGCTAAGGTAATCTGACTTCTGCAACCCAGAAAAGATCAGTGTATCAGCATAGTAGCTAAAAAAAGGTCTGCAACTTCCATGTTACTCTAGGGAAAAGTTAATCTTAAAACCCTTTGTCAGGAACTCCAATAGTGGAGGGAAGAGGCAGTACTCCTGTGCTGGGCACAGGACCAAAGGGTCATCAGAGGTGCCCAGGCTTGGTCTGGAAGCAGGACGAGTCCCTGCATTGATGAGGTCTGCAAGTTTAAGTCCTGTTCCCACCCTACTAATGACAAGTGATGAGGAACTGGTTTAGCAGCACTGCAAACTTGCAACTAGTGGCAGGCAGAAAAGGCCAGAAACCCACCAGAGGATGCCCACCTAACAAAATAGGATGGCACAAAATTGCACAAAGGCCACAAATGTTGTGTAATACCCAAGCCAGCTTCTCACAGGTGGGTTTGCCTGCAACTGTTCATATACAATGTAGTTCATGTGGTACATTTCCCTATTGTCAAGGAAGTCATCTGTTTGTCCCATGTTCTGGAAAATGAGAGCAGGAAAAGCCAGTAGCCATGTGTCTGCCTAAACAGTTATGATGGTAATTGAATTAGAGATTGGAGACCTTGGGTACCTTAGACCCAGGGATAGTTCAATTACTATGTGCTCCTCCAGACTCAGTTCCATTAAGCTAAAGTCACTGGCTTACATGTTGAGAAATACCATGCATCCACTGACCTTGCAGGCTAATTTGCCAAAGGATCATTAATATCCAAAGGACATGTACATAGCCCACAGTGGTAGGGTCACCATGAAGACTAGGGGAACGATCGCCACCTGGATGATGAAAGTTTCCATAGTTACGCTCATCCTCAAAGCTTTGGGGGAAGGCAGTCAGGTAGGGTGAATGGGGCACCATGGTTTTTAAAAGTGGCGCTGATTTTTAAAAGTGGTGGGTGATTAAACTAACAAATATTGAGTCAGGCCTTTTAACTGGCTTCACTTATCTAATTATAAAATACAGCTTTATTATAATTTTCACATAACTCACATTGAGGACTACTTAGCTTACTCAGCCTAACACAGAAACACTTCATACAAAGGTGGACATGTGTATTTTTGTATATCTTTTTTAAGTCCTACCTATCCAAAATCAAAAGAAATGAACTTCTAGTTAAAACATACAGAAAGCTTTAGCAAGCAACATAAGCAAGATACAATTGGATGACAGCGGTGATGGAAGAAAATGTCTGTGCCCTTTGCATGTTAGTTACTTATTATGGATGTGTAATTTCAGTTTCTTGAATAAGCTGTGACATGTGTTTTCAACCCTGTAACAGTCAAGACACTTTAAAGTAATTAAAAAAATGTCAGGTTAGATTGAATATCATGTGAAACTCTGATCACACTGCACTTGGCTCTTAGAAAGTGCCACTTGAGACCTTGGGTAAAGTTAATATTTGGTAGTACCAGTAATGCAGACTGACAGTTCGGAGTACCAAGAGAGTCAAATGACATAGTCAAGGCTGTTTAATCTCAAACACATAAATATGTTTCAACTTAATATTTAAAATGTGCTTACTGATATGTTATATTGATTTATAAATATGAAAACAGAGCTGCATATTCGTTAATGGAACATAACCGAGCATTTATCATAACTGATGCCACATTGATGTTGTCCATATTACCCAAACAGATTCCAATTATGTTTAGTAAAGATCAATAATAAAATGAAAGCATGCATCTCTTTGCTTGCTTTGGACAACAACAAAATTTTTCTTTATCTCCAGTTTGTATATATCAGCCCTGACGATATAACAACCAATTCCAACTAAAGCTGAAACAATCACTACTGGGAGGGCAATGGTGGGTAGAATTGATAAAGGTTTCTTATATATCGCAGTTCCGTGAAAAGTAGATGTCATAGCCCTTTCCAAAAGGCCATAGAAATGGTGAAACACATTAGCATAAGGGCCTATAGATTAAAAGCCCAATACAACTTCATGTAATATTTGCATACTTATATTTTGAATCATATACTGAATTAGACCTTCTGAGGGCTGTAATGGCAAAATACCCCTATTAGAATTTCCACCTCCATCAAACTTTCTTGGTCACTAAAAAGCCAAATGCAACAACTCATGTCAGATATCTAGAAATAATGAACTGACATGGCTACATTAAAGGAGAGTTGAAATCTCACACATTTTACTTATCTCTCTTTCTGTAACCACACTATGATTTATGACTGATTTTGATTGGAAATGCCTTACCGTTACCTCAAAAGAGGAAAAAAGGCTTGTTTAAGGGGTTAATGTCCTGAAGTGCCATCTATTCTGAATGGCACCCAACGCACTTTGCCAATGGATGTGCGTTGAAGTATAACACAATACATTGGTACAAACTACCATGCATTGGGGTGCACTGCATTACAAAAAATCTCTAATAGAGCCCCAGAGAGCAGTAAAAACCTGACAGGGCATCCAATCATTTCCCATGCTTTTCATAACTAAGAAAATGTTTTTTCATTTCACATACACTTTTAAAGTTAATGAGGGTTAAGAAAATAAACTTTCAGCTTTTACTTCAGAGTTTGCTGAAACCTTGAGCAAAATCAAAGAATAAGCCTTTTACCCGGGTATAAAAGCTATAACAAAATACAATGTAACAATGTTGGTGCATTATATTTAAGATAGAAAGGTATGTTGATCATTCACACAGGAGCCTCACAGAGCTTCTCTGCTAAACAGACTGGAACCTCAACTGCCAAACTGATAGCTAGTTCCCACTGATTACACCCCACCGGAGCAGGAACTTTGCGTGGTGGCAGAATGCAGGGTATTGAATGAATGCTCTTGATAATTAGGGGAGGTTTTTGTCCAAACAGCTTGTATGCGTATGGTGTTTAATTGGTTATAGACCATAGAATTCACTTAAATCTGGTATTGCAGTGTTGATTTCGCTGCAAGCAATCAAAGTTACATATTTACTGCATCTTTTGGCGACTTCAGTGGCAAGCTATGCCAACAATATACATTTAAGAAGTCATGGCAATAACATGTAATCAAGCCAAGGAGGCCTAATAGCCAAATCTTCATAAATGTGCAGTAACATAATTTAAACAGAAAGCTGGACTAAAACTTAAAAGTGGACTTGTGGCCAGGCCATGGACAGTGACGTATTTACATATTCTTAACAAGTAGCTAGTGAGCTCTAAAACACTCACTGACCACTGTGATTTTTGGCACTGTTGGACAATTCATCCTTAAATTTCACAGCAAAAGAGCTATAGTTGTTCTCTCATCAGTACAGTTCACCATGCTTTCCCCTCCTAGCAGTGAAATGGCAGCCTTCCAGACTTCTAATTATAATGTAAACACAGAACAGGTGCCATGGCATGGGATAACCAGATGAGCTGAAGTGATGAGATACAAACCTTCAGTGCCTCTGCTGTGAAATTTAAAGATTAATTGCTTCATTGTGGAGGCTTGTTTTAAAACTAACTTCCTGACTTTTAAGAATATGTACATATTTGACTGCCCATAGTCTGGACACAAGTTCCCTTTAAGGATCTATGGGGTGTCTGTGCTGAGAACCCAATTGTATCTTGATCTAGCTCAGGTACAATGACTATACAATGAATGCTAAGTACAAAGACTGGAAATTGGTGGAGTAAGTGTCTTAGCCAGCTTTATGAATTTTTTACAGAATACATTCCTCCTGAAATTGCTTCTAAATCCCCAACAGAGATAACGACAATGCCAATGCCTCAATTCATGAAATGCATTTCAGACCTGATGCAGTTCTTCATTTCCCTGTGTGATTAGAACTAGTAAAGATGCAAATTGATCAGAAAAATGTAGATAACTGTGATTTTGTGTTTTTTTTTACTTTTCAATCTGAATAAAGGTATTTACAGAGAACAGGATGTCCGCTGAAAAGGAAATATAATTATACTGTTGTTATGAATGTTTGTTAAACAAACATTGTCAAACAGCATTGTATTCAATATATATAGTTATTTGCAAGATGAAAATGTAAAAAAAAAACCATATTTTGTGTTAAGCAATGTACCCTTAGAAACATTTATATAAATTGTATACCCAATGCTTTCTTTCTTTAGTTATCTACCCTGCAGTTCCAAATATTTAACACGAACATTATTGGAACCCAATACCTATTCACACAATGGTTACTCAAGCATACTCATAAATTTAACATTGACAACTATACATCAACATACATCTGCATAAATGCAAATATATACACATACCCATGCTCAAGCATGCGTGTACTCACAGTTTATTGCCATCAAAGAGCTGCATTGTAAAGATGTAGAACAATTGTATTCATTTATGTCTGTGACCAGTGTTGCGCAATCCTTTTCTGGAACCTGATACCTAGATCACAGTGTATGTGCTTGCCATATAACAACAGACAACTGCCAAAAGTGACCACCAAATTACAGTACACTGATGTATTACAAGACACTGCCATGCTAGAAGAGCCTACTGTCATAAGTAGCAGCCTTGTTTCCAGAGACAGTCATATTACTAGAGACTGTCTGCTGTTTTACTAGCATCTCCATTGTCACAAAACACTGCTGCCATATTATAATCCAATGTTAAATGGGATTGATATGTCAGAGAGGTTGTAGTCACATGAAACAGCCATTTTACTAGAGACTATGATGTTAGAAGCATTTGCAGAGTAGACACAGATGCTGCTTTTCATCTGCTGGTTTGCCCCCAACTACAGTAATGTGTTACCAAGCAACCCTTGTGGTTCTTTCATATAATCTGTGATACCATTTCCAGACAAGCAGGGGATACCTGGGAATTCAGCACAGAACTAGCATTGGGCTGGGAGATAAGGATTGATTATATTGTATTCTCAGTGCATTAAACCACCTTCCAACAAACCCAGTTCACCCGAAGAAACACAGACACTAAAAAAAACACTGCCAACCGAGGGTAAAATATAAAGGTAATATCAATTTTAAAAAGTCCAGTATTTTAAGAATAACATTTCTAGTATCATGGTAAACATCCAGGCATTTTCCTATAATTTTATGGTATAAAGCTTCAAAGCCAATGCTCAACATTGGCAACATTAAAAGAGTAGACATGGGTTCCCAGTGATAGCTTAAAGCTGATCTCTGGGTAGGAAAGCATTGATTAAAATATATTTCTCAATAGCCAGATATAAATCCAGCTTGGGAGGGACCCATAGGTTATCTGCAGAAAACTACAGGAGGTGGTGGATAAAGGACTGGTCACCCTGCACAAGGAGATAGAGCAGCAGTGACTGGTCTTTATTACAGGAAGATCCTGTACATAGGCAAAGTTTCACACTGGATTTGCACAGATCTGGAAGAAATACATCAAGGACATCAAGCTTCAAATAAGAATGCACATGCCTCTTGTATTAAAGCTGAATTTAGGTATAAGCAAATTCAACGTGAACACTGTATTGCATTTTCACATCAACAATGAAATGTACAAATCACAAACATATATAGTAAGTTGAACTATGGCCATTCCACTAGTTGTGTAGTGGGGGGTTTATTGTGGATTCAAATCTATACCATTTTTTCTTCTTTATTGCAATACTATGCATTTTATGACAGATGTCACAATGTCCCCTGGTACTATGAAAACATAACAGACATAATCAATAAGACAGGGCTACAAGCAGCAGATATGTGTGCATATGTATAGACATACACAGAATGGTCATAAATCTAGGGATTTGGTGATAAAGCTCAATGTCTTGATCTACCACTGACCTCACCTTATGCTCTTACATAAACATGTATTTAGGGCAATACAAGCACAGAACACATGGCGGATGAAAAACCTTAATAAACGCCTGTGTGCACTTAAACATATTCTGAAAATATAGCCTTACAAGACTGTTCCAATTCAGTGGCTGAATAGAGCCAATAGGTCTCATGTTTGACATATTACCTTATTCAGTGTCATTCAAGTGCATACGTTGAGATGAAGAACATTTGATTTAAAAAAATCAAATGTTAAATCATGATTCAGTGCTATATAAATGTTGAATTTTGGCATTAAATACTACCTGTGGGTTTATGTTTTATAACCACATATTCAGAGACATGTCTACTTCTTTTGTGTGTGTAGAACAGTGACTAAGAGTCTTCAGGGCACATAATGATAGTGTTTAGGCAAAATATCTGAATCTGTTTTCCATGTGAATAATTTCTGAATGAAGAGCAATTATATGCTGAAACAATAGCAGAAAAAAGTGATATATTGTACATTTCAAAATCGTTCACGTACAATAGTAGCAAAAAATTCAGCATGATTAGTATAAAAGAAATATAAGCAATTATTTGATGTCAGTGGTAAAGGTTCAGATGGTGTGAGCAAGGGTTGTTTGAGCAAAATTAGATTAATGTGACAGTATGGCTAAATTAATTATGCTTCACTTTTTACTTACATTTGATTTTGTTCCAAACCACCTTACATTTTCCCTGCCAAATGCACTTTTCAGGGGTTATAAAGTATTTCATTTTCATACATAAAGAACCTCAATGAGCTACTTACAATGCATGTATTATTTTGCTAGGAAACTAATAGGGAACATTACATCAGTAAAGTATTTCAAGAAAACTTGCATTCTACTATGAAAGTGGTGTCACACATATAATTACGTATCTTGCAGCACTCCTTACCGGATACAATGAAAACCTGTCTGATCCAGTTGGGTTGGGTGCTTGCAATGACCACAGATGGCACTGTGCAATATCATGAAGTTCAAGAACGTCACCAGCACTACAGTATAAACGTGAATAAAGATGAATTTAATAACACATGTTTGTCATAAATGCAAGCGGTTTCGGGGCCTCACAGGGTTCCCTTCATCAGGCTCAGAATTACGTCATTCTGAGCCTGATGAAGGGAACCCTGTGAGGCCCCGAAACCGCTTGCATTTATGACAAACGTGCCATTAAATTCATCTTTATTCACATTTATACTGGAGTGCCGGTGACGTTCTTGGACTACACATATAATTACCACACAAGCTATTTTGTAATTTAAAGTTGCTGAAAGTTCCTTATTCATTTTAATATGTGGTAGTTAAAACATCACTGCTTCAAGATTGTTCAGCTAGGGCTGTTCTGTAAGCTGTCTGTGATAAGCTCAATTTTTTTGACCAGAAGTCTACACAGAGCTGGAAGTCCATTCATTTAGCAGCTATAAACAAGGAACATTGAACATGGTTGAAAACTAGCATTGTACCCGCCCTCTGCCGTTCCCCATCAGGTCCATCAGCAGAGGGCGGGTACAATGCTAGTTTACTATTGGCTATTGCAAATTGAAATAGCCAATAGTAATGTCCCAATGCTTTTTAATGGGAGACATTTTTTTTTCTATTCTGACATCGAGGCCGACCCGAAGCCATGCGAAGCAGGCCGACGTACGGCGGATTTCAGCCGATGTACGGCGGAAATCAGCCGTACCAGCCGGAAGTGAATAGCCGAACAGTGTTCGGCTCACTTCACTTCTGATCGGTCATTCACTCGGCTGCCCTCGGCAGCATAGTGAATAGACCCCAAATTGATGCAGCTCTGTAATCATTAATACATCATTAATTGTATTTTTTAATGAAAGCAGTGTAAGTTAATGTTGACTTCGCCTCAGCATTTCAATCTACTTTAAAGTGGAGCTCAAAGAGGGGATGTAAGAAGCAGCACAAGGAGCCAAACAGGCGTGCTGCAGTGCAAGAAGCATACTGATATGAGGTGAGAGCAGAGTGACTGAAAGATGAGCTCATCAGTATTCTGCTTCTACTTTCATTGTTCAGACACAGAGTGGGGGTGAAGAGAAGACCTGTAAGTGAAAGGGCAATTACAGTAGAGAAAGTTCAGGTACTCTCCCCGGCAAGACAGAAAGTGTGCCATGTGACAAAACTGTGTAAATTTCAGGACTGAATGGACAGAAATATAAATCTTTTTGGCTGGTTAAACAGCCTCCATATTTGTATTTAATCTGTGCATTTAGCTGTTGGCCTGAAGTTACACATTTACTATTTCCCTAATATCTTCAATATTAACATTATCCCCCCTTTATACGGTATGTGTCACACAACTGCATTCCCCAGTTATCTTACATCATTATTTGGATTTCTATTGGCAGTTGGAATCTGCCACAAGTGTCTCTGAGAGAAATGAAATGCCAGTATTTCATTCAATTTGTCAGCAGACAGTAGTGGAACAGTGGTGGGATTAATTACCTTGATGTTAGGAGACGACTTTCCTGATTTCTCCAAAAAAAATGTTTAAACCTTTTCATTTTATCTGCTCGTAAAAGCCTTAAAATTAATTTCTATTGGCCTATAAGTGGCAAAAAAGTATTGCTATTCAAGCATTTAATAGAGGTGCTTTTACAAACTGATATTTAAATGTTAAGATTATAAAAATAATTTAACTTGTATTACCATAATGATGGATTTTAGGTATTTAATCTTGACATCTTACATGCAAAGCCTGAATAAACTCTCAAATGCAACTCTCTGTGAAGTTTAGCAAAATAGTAATCCTGTGAACTTGGCAAAATAAATTGGTTTTTATGGACACATAGAAAAACCAAAAAGCATGTTAACTGCCAATGCAGGTAATCAAACTGGCTAATTTCCTAGCATCCCTATTAAAACTATATGCCTGAATGAGTGCCATCTATTTACAAAGTGTTAAATAATATATATTTTATTACTTTAAATGCTGAGAAGTGGAAAGATATTCAGTAGTTTATTATCAATTAAAGCACAAGCACATTAATTAAATAGCAGTCTTTATCATTATTTTGCAAATTACAATTGCCATTAGCACTTGATAAATCAAATTGAAGTACTTAAAAGACTGAACACTCCACTGTACATTTGTTTTATGTTTTGTAAATTGAATTTTAATTACATTCGTTCAAAATTCTAAAACAAAGATCTTTGTATTTCAAACATGTTTTACTTCAAAAATGTGTATAAAAGAAATGCACACCAGGCAATTGCCTGTGCAAAATGGAGAGTAAGAAGATCTCGGTGTCCAGGCCTATGATATCCACATTTGGATGGGCAAGATAAAAATCTAACATGTTTGTCTCCACTATAAGACTGCTGGATAGACCAGACCTCCTCAATAAAAGCCAGACTGGGGGCATGCAAGTGTCAGTCAAGACTGATTCAACAAAAGGAAGAAAGCACAGCTGGAAGCTGTGAATATCTGACAGTGAACATTTTATTTCCATTAGAAGTAAGTGTACTGTGAAGCTTTAGTAAGAAGATACTCAATGGAAAACAAAGTTTAGGATAAATATTTCTACAACTGGGATACCAGATTGTGCTTCAAAAGAACACATGGATCACACTGTGGCTCTTTGTAGCTTCATCTTCTGCTCCAACACCTGTGGCCACTTATTGTATTTGCAATATGTTTTGGTCTCTTTGAGCTCCTCAAATTATGGAGAAGCATGTAAAGCTGGTTTTCAATAAGATATACGAAGAGCAATTATGAAGTTCAAAGTGCAGCAACCTCTAAAGGGTCTTTTTTTTACAATTTAATGTAGCCTTATTCTGACTGAGGGTCATAGGTTATTACAGTTTGCACTGTGCTCATTCTGGTAGATATATAGCAAGATAATCACCGAAAGTGAATGAACTGTTCAATTTAATTATCAATGGAAGGGAGAAAAATGCAGCAAATCTGCTCCAGTTTTATGTTTTCACATAAAAGGGAATATGTCATAAGTATATACAAGAGCTGTCGTTATTAATTGGTATTGAACTGCAAGTTCCCAGGCTGTTAATATCCTCCCATAGCATTTTATTAACCCTTGCACTTGGGATACCCCCACACTGCAAGGGTTAAGTGCATGTTTTTTTTCTAGGGTAAAAAAAGTTATAAGCGGCAAGCTCTTAGACCAGTCCCAGGAGCCTCTCTCCTCCTCCTCAGCAGTGGTCTAAGGTCTCTGAGTCATCACATTCTATGCACAGAGTGTGAGGATGCTGAGGGACATACATGCTGCAGAGGAGGAGGGAGGCTGGAGGGAGCATTGTCACAGCTGGCCTGATCCGAGGATCAGGTCAGTATAACTTTGTTATTTTTGCCCCTGGGCATAAACAAGCACATAACCCGCACAGTGCGTGGGTAACCCCACAGCGTGGTTTAATAAAATGTTTAACTGGAGTTGTTCTTTAAAGAGCCACTGTGGTTGATTTATTCAAGCCAAAAGTTAAAATTCCTTTGCAAAGTGAACAGCACATCAACAAAAAAAATTACTGAAAAAGTATACAACCAGTGATGTTGGAACTACTGACTGGCAGATTTGATCCTGGCTAGTTACTCACAAATTAGTGAATCTGACAGGTAATGTTGTATATAAAAATTAACAATGTCAGCTCGTTTATATGCAACATAACAGAAACCACTAAAGATAATGCATCAGTTATTATATCTATATCAGCTGTTATGTGGAATGCATAGACATTAAGACATTTTCAGATTCCAAAAAATACCAGTTAAAAAGTAAAATTTTTACTTCTAAACATCTCTTCATTCATATTCTCATAAAAAGTGTATGTAAATCCCAAACTTTTTTGTTAATTTTGAATAGAGTGAAGCAAAGTAAAAACCCCAGTCAGGAGTTAATGCAAAACAATCTGTCCCACACTTACTCCTAATTTGTTATATACTTTATAAAAGCAAAGTGCTCAGCAAATGGTGATACTGTACAAAACTGTCCAGAAGAGAAGCCAGTTCACCACATTCCATTTGCAGTCTTTACTGGAGTGCCATTATTTCAATGTAATTTTTCAGGGACATGATGGTCACGTTTGTCAAGCTAACACACAGAAAAATACAATTTTGACTTCTAAATGCATCTGCATTCATGTTCCCAGAAAAGTGTACATCAAGTCAAAACATTTTTTGAATAGAGGGAGGCAGAATTTAAACCCTTGTCAGGTTTTTATCAACCCCCTCTATTTGTCCTGTCATCAATTGTCACCAACACAGAAAGTGATCATTTGGATTTGGTAACACAAAACTAATGAGTTTTCGCAAGAACTGGAGGTGCTCAGGGGAGTCCAGTCAATGCAGACTAAACTATTAACATATTATGAACAAGCAGTACAAGTACTTTAAGCATTAAGCATTCACCTCTGTAGCTATAGGCATTGATGAGAAATGCATTTAATTAAAAGTTCACAACAAAGACACTCTGCTGTTTTCTGAATACTGTCTATTGCACTAGAGTCTTGGCAGGCTGCTAGCCTTCAAAGGTAAATAAGCACCAGGTGTTTCTAAGCTGTTAGAAACTGACAGAAACCCACCTTAACCACTTGCAGCTCACTGACCGCACATAAACAGCCGGACGGGCACCTTCCAGATGCGGGTGGGTGCTTTAAAAAGTCCTTGTGCCTGCGCCCGAGTGGGAAACTGTCATAATTTGAAACAGCCAGCGATAGCTCTTTACTTACAAGCAGTCTGGCGGCTCTGCCCGATCCCTTGTATGCTGTGCCTTTGTGTGCCTTTCCCTCCACTGCCACCGATCCTGGGCTACCTGGCTCTGTGTGGGCCCGCGACTGGCACTGTGGCTCTGTGCAGAGAGCTCAGAGGGAGTCAGTACATGATCTCCCTCTGATCTCCCCTCTGGTGTTGCAAGTGCGGAAGTAATGTTTATTACATCACTACCGCATTCAGGTGTCATTCTCCAGGCTCCAGAAGACAGAGAGTAGCTGGTGAAGCAAGCTTCTTTGGTGGCCCCTAGGTGACATTAGGAGTCTTAGAGACCCCTGATGTCTCCATAAAGAGAACTTGCCACTGTAATTTGATATCACATAGGGGTCAATTTTGGGTGTGGCAGTTTTTCACGATTTTGCACCCGTGCACAATTTTAAGGCTTGATATGTTGGTGTCTATTTAACCAATGTGACCCCATCTCTTATATTTTACCAAAAAATTGGGTAATAACAAATGTTTCATAACATAATAAAGGGAAAACTGTTTTTTCAAAAGTAATGTTTTCATTATATAGTAAAAAAAAACAAAGAACCCAGTGGTGATTATAAACCACCAAAGTAAAGCTGTATCTGTCCCCAGAAAATGTATTTCAGTACAGCGTTGCATGACTGAATGTTAGTAAAAGTACCGCAGCACTGAATACTGAGAAATGGCCTGGACAGGAAAGGGGTTTAACACCCCGGGCTTCAAGTGGTTGAAGTGACACAAAATCCTCAGCTCTTTTTTCCTTTTACACATCTACACAATGAACATTCTCCAAAGCCCGTTTATGTTTTAAAATAAAGTCTTAGTATTTTAATCCCTTTAGAAAGTCTGCTGTGCTCACTCCCGTATCTTTTCTTTTCAGGCACACTTCCTGTCCCTTAGTAAGAGCCGTGCACGTTGATTCTAGCCACATGCACATGTTTCTTTGCCTACAACTCCCATGAGGCAGAGAGGAATCATCTTGCACTGCACACAACTACCCCTCCCTCTCCTCACTATACACACTGTGACAGTTTCACTGCTTGTAATCTCCTCTGCAATGCTCTGAATTATCAAAACTACTTGCAACAGCTGTTCAACAAATCTACGACAAACATCAAATTTACAACTATCTACACAGAAAAACTACTTTACTTCAAATGTAGAAGCCATATTATGAGCCTGGTGACAGCTCACATGATGAATTTCCCTCACAAGCAGCTCCCCCACACTCCCTCCTTGGTAAGCCAGGAGAAGATAAATCACAGATCACATATTAGGATGGGAGAGATGGAGAAATCTGAGCTCCTTGCAGAGTATAGAGGGGAGGATTTGTGGGTGGAGACTGAAAAGACAAGCCCTCAGCATGTTGTGTTCCTTCACATGAACCAGCACAGTGGGCGGCTACTTTTCAGCACAGATAGGTACCATGGAAAAGAAAAGTGGCCACCCTCTGGCAGGAAGTTGTGGCTGGAGAAAAATTAATTTTGGAGCATTTAGAGCATAACAATGACAAAAAGGTACACAGTCATTTATTATCTATATAATAGAAGCTATTTTTAATCTTTATTTTCCGAGTTTAGTGTCACTTTAAAAGTCTCTGTCAATGTTTAAAGATAAATTACTTCACAATACAAGCAGCTAAATAGGTCAGTGATAGCTTGTTTAAAGCTTGTATAATGCTTCATAAGAATATGTCAATACTTTAATGTCCTTGTTTAGGTGTACTTTAATGCTTCCCTGCTCCATTCAAAAGCGAAAATATTTTATTTAACCACACTTTATCATTTAGTATAATGGAAAATTGTATACTTACCTATCGGTAATTTTCCTTTCCTGGTGCATCATGGCAGCACACAATGGGTTAACGCTCCGCCCCTTAACCCCATAGGACAAGCCCTCTATACGTTTTGCCCCCTGTGGCTTGGACCCCATTCTCGTAAAATTCACGAGCCATGCAGGGTGGGTGCCTGTGTGCTGCCATGATGCACCAGGAAAGGAAAATTAAAGATAGGTAAGTATACCATTTTCCTGGCACATCATGGCAGCACACAATGGGAAATAGAAATCACACAGGGAGGGAATACTGCAAAACATTTTTAATAAGAAGATACAACTAGGCCAAAGAGCCTGCTGACATGACCGTCCTGCCAAAGGCCACCGTAGTGAGGGCAGCAGGATCGATCCGATAACGACGAATAAACGTGTTCCGGGAGGACCAGGTAGCCGCCTTGCAGATGGTTTCTGCTGACACACTGGCAGAAGCTGCCCATGAAGTAGCCACTCCTCGAGTCGAATGCGCCTTAACCTCCTGAGACACAGGTAAGTCCTGAACGGTGTAAGCCACTTGGATCATCTTCACTAGCCAGGAGGCCAGAGTTCTGTTGGTTGCTGCCTGGCCTCGTCAAGGACCCCTTGGGAGTACAAAGAGATTTGGTACTGATCTAAAGTCTCGTGTGACATAAATGTAGTGCTTGAGGGAGTCCACAACATCCAGGGGATGAGGTTCCCCTGTTGCACCCAGCAGAGCTGGGAGAACGATCTCCTGATTCAGATGAAAGGAAGAAGCGACTTTCGGAAGGAAGGCCGAGTTGGGTCGCAAAACTGTCCGATCCGGGAAGAAAACACAATAAGGTGGGTCCACCACCCAGGCCTGCAATTCCGACACACGTCTGTCTGAGGCTATAGCCACCATAAATGTGACTTTAAGAGTGAGATGCCATATGGAAGCCTCTGATAACGGGTGAAATGGAGGGTGCGTAAGAGACCTCAACACCATGGTCAGATCCCATTGCGGGAAGGACAGTCTCTTCGGAGGCTTCAGTTTGAGGCATGCTAGCTGGAATCCCCTCAGATGCCAATGAGCCCACCTCACCATGGGAATGGTGGAAGATAGAGTGCCGATCAAACTGAGGCAGCTTGATGCTGGAAGCTGGGAGGCAGACATCATGCGCAGCACCTTGCGACGGACGTTCTCCACCTTCTCCTCTGGGAGAGTTATGGTATTCTCTGCCGTGTTTAAGAGAGCTCCCAGAAAGATCATGGACCTTGAGGGAACAAGCTGAGACTTGTGGTCGTTGACTAACCAACCAAACTCCCGGAGTGTGGACAGGAGAATGTCCTGATGTCTTAGTGACACATTTTTGTCTTGTGCCAGGAGAATGATGTCGTCCAGGTAGTGGTTTACCCTGAGACCTTGTTCCCGCAGAAGGGCGATGATGGGAAGGATGACCTTTTGTGAAGGTGCGTGGAGCTGTACATATCCCAAATGGGAGGCAGCAGAACTGGAAATGCAGGTTGAGAAAGGAAAACCGAAGATATTTCAGAAAATTATGATTTACTGGTACGTGGAGGTAGGCGTCTGCCAAGTCCACTGACGACATCCAATCCCTGGGGCTGATAAGCGGAAGAATCGTCTGAAGTGACTCCATGCGAAAGTGTGAGACGACTATATATCTGTTGAGTTTCTTTAAGTCCAATACAGGTCTGAGGTCCCCGGTCTTCTTTTTGACTAAAAATAACGGGGAATAAACCCCTGTAAACCTCTCTTCCGGAGGGACTGGCGTAATAGCTTGTTTGTCCAGCAGGGTTTGAATATAATGAAGAAAAACTAAAGTCTCCCGTCAGCCTCAGTTCTTGAAGGGCCGAGATAATTTGGTCTGTGTCGATGTTTGCCCTCAGGGTTCTCTCGAGGTTGTCAATCCAGATCGACACTGCCCTTGACACGCATGTCAGTGCAATAGCTGGGCGGCAGGCCCCTCCAGCGGCCGAATGGGCCCTCTTCAGGTCTAGGTCAATTTTACGCTCCAATGGATCCCGGAAGGAAACTGCGTCCTCCATGGGGAGCGTAATGTGGCGTGCAAGACGCATGACCGCTGCGTCTACTACTGGTGGGTTCACTAGGCTTGCAATATCCTCTTCCTTAAGTGGGTATGGTTTCGTCAGCCTATTATTGAGGTTCGGCTTCTTTTCCATCTTCTTCCACTCTTCCTGGACGATTCCCTTAATCTCCTCCAGGAACGGGAAGGTATTAGTTATTTTTTGAAGATGGGGAAAGTATGTTCTGGAGGTGGAAGCTACTGCGACCGGTTCTTCCCAGCCTAACGCCTCTTTGACTGCTGTGACAAAGGGATCCACCAGCGAAAAGTCAAAGCTGGATCGACTCAACTCCGGTGTGACATGCGTGGAATCCAATGCATCAGAGTCGATAGATAGGTCCAGAGGCTGAGTCGAAATGGTAGGTCCAGGGGGAACCGGCCTGGCCATCTCCTTCATACACTCCATCACTGACTTTTTCACCATGGCTGCGATATCCCTTGGGGGGGACATGTGGTCCTGCGTTGCTTAGTTGAAACACACTTGGCAGACCAGTTTGTCAGGAATGGCCTGTCTGCCACAAACCCAGCAGCCATGGCGTGGAAATCCACTGCTGGAATGGTGTGCATGAGCAGACCCATGCGTAGAGTGTGAATGACTGTGTCTGCTTCTAGGGGAGCGGGATCTGCGTCGGGAGCGTGTCCCCCTGTGGTGAGTTTCACGAGGAGGGCTGTAACAACAGGATGAAAAATGTTTACTCACCTAAGCCTTTTATTGCTGAAGAGACCACCTACCTGACCCTTACCTAATATGTGTGTCAGTTTCTCTTCCGGCAGCTGTGTCAGCCATTGCTCTCCTATGGAAAAAAACCATGTTAAGAATGCATCCCTATGAAGAGCTAAAAGAAAAAGGGGGGTGAGGGAGGGGCATGGGGGAAGGAAAGGAGAACCTCCTAAGCCAGTTTGAAATCCCCTGCAGAACCCCATCTTTACCCCGTACCTGCAGCGTGGACGAGCGGCTAATGAAGTCGGTAACGCTGTTCAGCGTGTACTGACAGCCGCTGCAGGTTTAAATAGAAACCGCTGCCATCGGCGATACCGCACATGCGCGATACCCCCGTGGCTGCAAACTTTGGTGAGACTTTGTCCCCATCCGCCATGGAAGAGAAGCCTATGGCGGACGGGCGAGCCAGAGACGCCGCCGAGGCTGCATACCGACGCCGATGGAGCAGGCTGACACATTGGAGGCACACAAGGGAGCTTTGCAACCCTGAAGCGACTGGTCCCAGCACTGACAACGGGACTCCCTGTGGCATGCCATGTTTACAGGATGAAGAGCGGGGACTTCAACACAGGGAGGCTTAACCCTATGTGAGAACACCGCAGGAAACGGCCGGTAAGGGTAAAAAAGATAAAAATAAGTCCATCCTGAGAGCTTGCATGGCGAGGACAGAAAAAAGAATGGGGTCCAAGCCACAGGGGGCAAAACTTATAGAGGGCTTGTCCTATGGGGTTAAGGGGCAGAGCGTTAACCCATTGTGTGCTGCCATGATGTGCCTATATAAGCATTTGCTTAAGCAAAGATGACATTTAAACATTTTTGTTTTCTGTACACAGACGTTTTAATTTTTACTCATGCTGTCATCTTAGATAGCATCATAGGCAAAGAAAACTAGAGTATCTCAGCAACTGATTGTCACTTACTTAATGATCAGGATATATTGTACATTAAAGGTCTAGACAATGAGGCATGGCAAGTATACAATCCATTTACATAATGTTTCTGGAGTTCATTGTAACAAAAGGCAATTGATTTAAGAACTCACTAATACAAACTAAAGTCAATATAGCCCGTAACAGTTTCTGCGTTGTTAATTTTATTTCTTACTCCCACCTTTAAATGAGACAAGGCTTAGAAAATTGATTGTAATACATGTACAGCTGTACAACCTATGTTATTTAACATTCTTTTTACAAGCTTCCTATTAGTTTTTTTTTTCTTTGCATTTCATAATATTTTATTGATGACCAGGGCATAAAACCAAGAAATAGAATTGTGTAAAGTGGAACTCCAGAGAAAAATATGTTTTCACAGCAGCAAAGTGTAAATTAGTTACCTCTAATGCTTAGTATTCTATGCCCGCAGCACTGCTGTGTACGATACAAATGACTGCTTCATTGATGCCACATACGAATCACAGCACTCTTCTTCTAGCACTGTGAGATATTGTTATGGCTCTATTACAGTGCAGGATAGTGTAATTTTCACTCCTTTCCCTCTTTTCTCATCCATCATCAAAAAGCCATGTGTTTATTTTTACTGAATGCAAGGCATTCTGTGATTGCACAAAGGGCGGGGAGAGGAGAGGTGGGGCAGGTAAACAACATGATCTCCCCTTATCAATTCACAGAATACCTTGTATTCCAAGTAAAGAATATTGCAGATATAGCATCAGTGAAGCTTTCATTTGTACAGTACAGAGTAGCATTACAGGAATAGGATACTAAGCATTGGAGATAACTGATTTACATTGTGCTTCTATGAAAAAAATGACTTTTTATCTAGAGTTTCAATTTGAGGTACAGCATTAACACATCAGGTCCATTTACACATGCTTTATAAATAGGTGAGTTGGAGCACTAATAATAGTACTCTAGCTTATCTTAAACATTAATGACTATACAGGCATAAAGTGGCTTTATGCACTGACACAATACAGTCACACTCACTACCGCAATAATTCAATATCTGACTTATTACCCCCCCCCCCCAAATAACTGTTCTTTCTTATAAAACTGAGAGAGCTTAGCTGTGAAATGATAACATATTCTGTGCTTTTGCTGTGAGCTTTGAGGATGACTTGCTCAAGAGAGCCTGCCACTAAATGGATCAATGAGGGCATGTGTAAAACCCATTTACTGCTTGTTTAGGATATGTAAATCTTTGCAAATTGACAGCCTTGCAACATATTCACAATAAGCACATGTTTATTTTGAAAATGTATCTGATGTAATGGTTTAAAAAATACTCAATAAGAAGTATCTGATTTGCAACATATTCACATTAAAGAGAATTACAAAGCTTATCAAAATGAGCCACATTTGTACCATCAAATGGGCAATGCCAGCTTGATTGTTGGGTTTTTATTTGCTCACCTTAAAGCAAATGCTGCTTTTACTTTATGTGTTAGTAATATTTAGGTGGGGAAAGACCATTTTTGTCTTTTGTTTTATTCTTTGTTGAATTATTTCTACAAATTGTTAAAGCATTTACACACACACTTATAAAACCATGAACAGGACAATTACAAGTAAAAAAAGATGCTTGGTTACAGATTATTATCATTGTCCATGCAATTGAACATTTTTGCCCTGTAGCATAATTGTATTCCCCACAATTTCCTCTCCACCTTGGTTTATTACCATGACTGTGTTATTTACTTATATTTCATTAAGGTTAGCTTAAGAGCTCGATGGAGGTTAATGTCAATTTTCCTTTCTTCCATCTCCCAACTTTGCTCGATGCCCTAAGGCTTAACATTTAGAAGCTACGGATAAAGAATCAGCCAACAATTTTAACCTTTAACATGGGTTTTTTAATCTCTGTAATAATACTGAAGTAAATACTGTGCTATATTTTCTTTGCTTGGATTATCCACACAGCTACTTCATATATATTCTATATTTTTTTTACAAAATTCATACATTATTAATTCATCCTCAACAATGTCAGGTCAATTAAGGTTATACAATTCTGCAAACTTATTTAGAAATGATACAATGTGCAGTGCTTCATTTTTTTCAAAGATTAGCTGAAAAACTGTTGCAGAAAGCATCATATATAAATAAATATGAATAGTTTATTACTGCCAGTTAAGTATAGAAAACCCCCAAACTGTGGAGAATATGTTTGGTATATGGTATAAATGCTAGTTACTGCATTTCACCAATATCAATGGCTTATGGAAAGTTGTTTGCTTAAAGCCCAACTGAATCTTTAGTTACAGTATTATTATATTTTTATTGTTATTATTATATAGGACCAACAGTTTGCACAGCGCTTTACAATCTAAGGAGGACATTACCGTTTACAAGTTAAGACAAGAGGGTAAGGAGAGCTTGCAATCTAAAACCTTAAATCAGTTATATACATTCTAGCAAACCAAAATATGTACAAAGTCTTACAGTTTGTTTTCTTTAAAAAATTACATTTATAAATACCTTTGTGTGTGTGCCAGAATCATAATTTAAATGTCATTATAAATGGGATAACCTATAACATAAAAGGTATACCTTTTGTTTACATTGACACTATTTTTTTAAATGAACACTGTTCATAGTAGAAAAGGTGTGGGTTTTTTAGCTTTGTTAAAAATATTTTTTTCTATGAATTAAATGTAAAAATTAAATAATTTTTGCAAAACAATATCACCAACATACCTTTTACAATAACTGTATTTATACAGTTAACCTCTTACAGTTATGTGGTTATAATATCATTATAATTCAATTGGATAAGCACTTCAACTGTTTTTGATGTCAGAATACGTTTTGAATAATTAGTGTTGATCTCTAATTTAAAGATTCATTTTATTTATTTACAACAGCCCCTTTAAATTATTGGTAAAGGGTGAAAAGGCTTAAAAAATTAGAACCAATCCATGGTTTATGGAATTCTATGGAATTCCATGGAATTAGCATTTCTATAAAAGTTATGTCAGGAAATGTTCAGATTGCCTACTATACAAAAATAATTGTATTTACAGTATGAATGTTTTGCTTTTCCAAAGTAGACACATGTTCTATCATCTGGAAAAACTCCTGTCATTTCACAAGATAATCCATCAATCACAAGTTTCTACCTGAAGGCAGAATGACCAAAAGAGAAAAAGATCAATAGATATACACAAAAACACTAAAAATGGGATTTCAAACTTGAAACAAACAATGATTGACTTCAAACAAATATTGTAATATAATTTTAGTAAAACCAGAATGAAGTTCTGAATTGTAGACATTTTCCCACAAATGAATCAGTAACACATTTTATTGTTAATCTATTAACAATCCAGTACACAAGGTAGGAATCATTAGTGAAATAACAGATTCAAGGGACTGAAGAGTTCATCAAGAATCCCCCACCCCAGGATGTGAATACATTGAAAGTTGCCTAGTCAGAGTTCTTTTTTGCCAAACGTATTCTGGACCATTACTAATACAACTGTATTGCAATAGGCTAGTCTTTATGGACTTTGGTTTTTTTTAACCATTCCTAATCTGTTTTTATACTATACTTGAAAGAGTGCAACTTTGTGATGAAAGCTTTTAGTATGCATTGTGACTGCAATGCTTCTTTAGCGCATTCAGAGGCTATCTTAGGCTAATTATTTGTTAAACCTAAAACATCAAAGCCCAGCTGAACTTTCAGTTTAAATTAGCTAAATACATTCCAGTTGCATCATAACAAAAGGTGTTCAGGTCATTTTCTTTAGAAATCAGCAACAGTCTGAGCAGAACTTGCAAATCCTTTTGTTTGCTGCACTTGGAGTGTGTTTAGCTGATTTAAACTATAATTTCAGTTGGGCTATAAGCAAGTAGAAATACCAGAACATGCCATTAAATCCTGGATATTGGTCAAGTGCATTCATACCTTTGGGCCTGTTTATTCAGCAATAACGTCATTTCTTAAGAAAACAAAGTAATACATATATTGTAGGGATGTACAGATACTTTTCGAGTACCAGTGCAGATACTTGGCATTTTCATGTGAACTACCAGGGTTGCAGTGGTTGCAGCTGGGACCTGGCTCTGGCACTCCACCACTGTCCTGAAATCATTGGTCTGTAAAAATGTATCAGTACTCGTACTTGTAAGTACTTGGCAAGTATCAGTACTCGTACTCGCAAAACTGGTATCTGTGCATCCCTTTATTTATATTTATAAAAACAAAATCGGACATTAAAACAGAGATGTACAAATCCCAGGAGCTCCACATGCTCCTTACAAATGACAGCGGCCTCCTAATTTTTGAATTTTTCTCTAGTCTAGTCTTGGAGCTCAAAAGTATCGGTACATGTACTCGTACTTGTACCGAGTACTGTACTTGGTATCTGTGCAACCCTAATATATTGTTTTATTCAGGACAAAATAGGCTCTATCCAATCTTCCAGATGTATTATCATGAACTAGTATGTTTGTAAAATGAAGCTATCCAAAAACATTAGCCAAACTTTAAAAAATATATATGTTAGAAAAAAACTGACTGCAGTAAAAACTGAATTTCCGTTCTGCCACCCATCTTGTCAGCTATCCAAAGCTCCTTTCATAACCAATTTTAAGACACTTGCTGGTCTGCACTGTCCACACAAATATTTCTGCTTCCTGGCACAGTTCCACTGCTGCTTGGGACCATACCCAGCATCCTGTTACTAGGGAAATGCAGTTGCATTTCTGTCTTCTCCTTTTCACCTCCCATTGGTTTTAGGATTCTCAGTGTCCTGTTGCCTGTCAATTAAGCCATGGCTGCACACCAGCTTTTGACATTCTGCTGTTTACCAGCCTAGAAATGCCTGCAGCCAATTCCTCCATCCTTGCCTCCCATTGGACCTGCAGCTGCAACTGCCTAAAACCTCACAGGTCCTGGCTTGTAACACATCATTCCACATACCTCACTAACTGATATTAGTACCAACCCCTGCCTGCTACTGACCACCTCTTTTTCTTGCCATCTGGGCTAACCCTTTGACTGCTTACTAACCAAGTCTGTGCCTGCTGCCTAAACTAGCCACTTGCTTTTTCACTGACCACATGTCTGCATGCTGCTTGCTGTGAGTGATAAAGTGCTCCTGGAAGACCCCAACTCTATGTCCTTTGAGAAGTGACTACCTAGGCCATGGGTGGGCAAAGTCCAGCCCTCTAGCTGGATCCCACAAGGCATTTCAAGATTATCACAGCTACAGGCATGACTCCCAGAAACAAAGGCATGATTTTTAGTTTCACCACAGCTGGAGGGTCGGACTTTGCTCACCCCTGCCCTAGACAAACTTGATATTATTTTAAGCCCAAGATAAATATTTTTCGCCCTGACAACTTCTGTAGGGATTCTCTAATAATATGAATCCACCTCTTATACCAACTTCTGTTTATGCCGAGGAGGGCATCACTGAATGTTGACCCTGATCTTCTAAGCTTAATAACAAAAAAGTGCTAATGCTAAACCAGGAAGAACCAGAATTTAATAAAAGCAAAGCGATATGACAGAGTGCAACATAACACTTACAGTACATTGTTTAGTATGAGACGTGTATTCATCCAAGACATAGAATTGTCTCTAACTCTGTGTTGAGATCAGAAACAGCAATGTTTATCTGGTTGTTTATGCTTTTAATAAGTGCTGTAGTTGGAATTATTATTACTGCTGATATGTGTGATCAGGGACCATGGTTTAGATATTTTACCCCTAATTATGTAGGTTATTTTTATAAATTTTAGAGAATTATACATTGTTTATGGTTTAATTTGTTAAGCAAATTAATCTTGGTGGGAGGAGTGGAGAAAATCTATATGATATTTATTTCCTGTGAAAGATAGCCATCATGTAAATCAACAACATCTACTTTTTATACCATCAGGTTTAAAATTATTTCAGTCTTAAATTAAAGTTCGGCCTTGAAAACTTTTAGAACCATGACTTTCCTTTCAAAGACGTTAGGGACACACTCTTTGCAGTGAAGAAAACAATAAAATTAGCAAACCATATGATGTGGAAGAAAACCTAGTAGCAAACTGCCACTGTAGCTGTTCTGTTCCATTGGCTGCTTACCAGACAGTTGAGCCTGGCCAGAATTCTAAAGCAGGATAAGTTCATAAAAGTACTCTGCAAAATCTGAAGCCTCATTGCTGAGAACATATTCCCTATACTAATGACCATCATTTGAGTGTATAAAGCTAATCAGAAAGGCAGATATCCTTCTTTAGAGAACCAATATTAAGGTTTCCAGACTGAAACATCTAATAGAAAAATCACACAATATTTGTTAAACTTTAATAACTGGAACTTTGCAGTGGAGATACTTAAACCTGCAAAGTAAAAGGTACATAAAGAAAATATAATCATCCTTCAGTTCCTATGTCATAAAAGTAATTGAAACACATAATAATATAGTGTTTATTGCCAACAAAGTAAAGTTAACGTGCTTTAGACATCTGTTATTGTAATAGCTGTGGAAAAACTCTAGTAGAAATGCAAAACCACAAGGAAAAATGTTGTTGCATGATGCCCATATGCTTTTAAAATAGATTATATAATATGTAAAGTCCAAAAAAAGTGTAATCCGGTATTTCAAAATTTTGCATCTAATAAAACCTCATGTGACACAGTGCTGCAAGCAATTATACCTATACTCACCCACCCCTATCTTACAAAACATAGAATAACAATGTAGGGTATTGAAAGAGTATTGATGGGACTGAAAAATTGGCCAGTAGCCCATTTCTGTTCCATTCAGTTTAAAGACAAGCATAGATGTGTGGGTAAGGTGACCCTGCAGTTGTACTCCTAAATTTGGGTACCCTTGTGCCCAAATTATTTGACATAAAATGTAATTGTGCTTTATTATTTCAAATATGATATTTTAAACATGGTGTTTTTATAGTAGTTGATTGCTACTTTTAATCTAGAAAATGTACTAAATATGAGATATGGGATTGCTATCACTAAACAAGCTGCTAGCAGGCTTCAGTGGGCTTTCAGTGAGCTTCAAGTATTACTGAAGCTTACTAAGCTAGCAGTTTGTTTAAAATAACAATTAGAACCGTGATCCAAGTTTTACCCTACCTAGACTGAGGACTCCAAACTGGAGCTAAAGGCTGCTTTAACCTCCCTGGAGGTATGATTATGGAGGATTTTAGCATGCCAAAGCGGTACATTGTTTTTCATGGCAATTTGTTGTTTTATATTGTAGGCCTGTAATTCTTAATAAATCTTAGGAACAGCTCACCTAAATCTGTCCAAACAAGAGTCCAGTAGACATCCCGGGTATGATAAAGTTTGAAACACAAAATCATAAATTATAATAAATATTTAAAAAAAATTATAATATAATTTAAAAAAATGGTCCAGTAAATGGGAATTCTGGGGGCGCTGCCTGATCCGTACCATAGTCAATAGAGTACAGTAAAAGTGCAGGCAGGGCACTGGACAAAATTGAAGTGAAATAGTTTGATAAATATATGTAATTATAGCAGATTATATTGTATTGTGTGTATTTTGTGTAAATGTCATGTTTTCACTTTTGAATTTCCCACCGGCCCTCCGCTGCCCTCCGCTGTGGAGCCCGAAAACTAAACTGAAAGCCGCATGTCGGCAACGGCCGGGCAAACACAGCAGTGGGCACCGCGGGCTCGCAGGGACAAGGTAAGTGACAGTTTTGCACAATCCCGAGTGTGGCTCGGGGTTACCGCTCTTGGTACTGAAAATTAACCCCAAGCCACACTCAGGAATACCGCCAGGGAGGTTAAAGGCTTTAACAAAATCTATTAAAGCTAACTTAAAGAATTTGCAAATGGTTTGCAAAAGCCTACTGTAGAAATGTTTCTTATAAAAGTTGAAACCTGTATGTACAAGGCCTAACAACAGTATATATAGTTGGTTTACTCTCATGGATATCAGTTTATAAAATATAAACAAAGATAGCATACATTTGGTACAAAAGTATGGGACTGTGTGAACACAATTAATTAATTGTCACATGCAGTATTTGACGGTCTATTCACACTTACAAAGTTACATGGTGTGATGTGAACTAGGGATCAACCGATTATCAAATCTACTATCTATATCTATCTATATTCACTGATTTTGTAAACATCATTATCGGTTAAATGTACTGATAATAAACACTCACATTGAAATTCGTACAATGGGTGTCGATGTCTGGCCTGCATCCCTCAATCAACGGATTGAAGGAGAAGGTCAGAAAATGTATATAGGAACAGAGCAGGCAGCCTTAGAGCTGCCATCTCTGTTCGGGTATTCTGACATCAGTCGCTGTCAGAATAAAAAAAAACACAGCAGATAGCAAGGGAAGCAATAGCCAGCCTGCTATTGGCTATTTCAAATTGCAATAGCAGGCTGGCTATTGCACCCACCCACTGCCTGCTGTCAATCAGCAGGGGAGTGGACCTAAAGGAGAAGTTTCTCTTTCAGGTCCCTCCTCTGCTGATTGACAGCAGGCAGTGGGCGGGTGCAATAGCCAGCCTGCTATTGGCTATTGCAATTCGAAATTGCCAATAGCAGAGTGGCTATTGCTTCCAGCCACTGCAGATTGATCAGCAGAGCAGCATACTTGAAGAAGAGCCTTCTCCTTCAGGTCTGCTCCTCTGCTGATTGACAGCAGGCAGTGGGCAGGTTTAATAGCCAGCCTGCTATTGACCATTGCAATTTGCAATAGCCAAAGGCAGGCTGGCTATTGCGCTGCCCACTGCCTGCTGTTTACAGCTGCCAACTGTGGAATCCTGCCACCAGCTGATGTATAGGGCAGGGAGAGTTTCAGTAGGGGTCGGTAAATATCAGGCGACTGTCTGCTGTTTACATGCAACTGCTAGCACAGCTGCATGTAAACAGAATATCAGTACCCGATATTGGAAATCGGCCTGATAGATGGCCAATAATCAATATTGGTTACAAAAGATCGATATCAGTCGACCCCTAATTTGAACCCATAATTCACAATAACACCCTAATGCACCTTGCTTGGGGACATGCATGGCTGTATAGCAGTGCAGTTCACTGCCAAAAAAGGTACATGGCCTATTTTTGGTGCATTTTGGTGCATTAGGTAGCCGATTTAAATGAATGGGATTCAACAACACAGCAGCACATGCTAACACAGGGCACAACATACATTGATGCAAGTGTGCTAACACAGTGGTATGAATTTGCCCTACACGTTTAAAATATGCTCCTCTTTAAGACCAGTATGGGTAGATACTGTATGTGTTTACCACAATTACCCTTCCACACCAAATTTGTAAAACAAATATCAGTGATAAAAGGGATGTCCCGATACCGATGCTAGCTACTTGTACTTGTCAAAATGCCCCGATGCCTAGCGCCGAAGCTTGCGCTATGGTTTTTGTTTCTTACTTACCTCGCCGAGCGTCGCGTCACTGCTGCTCCGGTGGGCGGAGCTTCAGGTGGGGCCCTAATTTAGGTGGCCGGAGACTGCCAGATGACCCCGCTCGGAGTGCCGCCCACCGGAGCAGCAGTGACGCAACGCTCGGCAAGGTAAGTTAGAAAAAAAAAAAACCTGCAGCGAACAGTCAGGAGCAGGGACGAGTCAGCGGCAGCGCTGGTCCGGCGAGAGGAGCTCCAGGTGGGGTTCTAATTTAGCTGGCAGGCACCTCTAAGCCAGCTAAATTAGGACCCCACCTGAGAAACTGTAAGTGAGGGAAGCTGGGATGGGGCTGGCTGTAAATCTATTGCTATAGTGTACTGGACGTGTGCAAGGTATATGTAGTACATATATACAGCACACACCTCCACTACACTCCAGCAATAGAGTTACAATTCTCCACTGCTAACATGAATTGGTTAAACCATGATCCATAGTACATAACATGTAGTTGTACTATGGATCATTTAAAGTCACCTGTCCCTTTAAGAAAAAGTATCAGTAATTGGTATTGGCAAGTACATGAGGAGATGTACTTGGGCCTGAAAAAGTGGCATCAGGACATCCATAAGTGATAACATATTAAAACCCTCCAAAAGACAATCAGAGAACAGTATTTTTACTTAATAAAAGGTAAATCAAATTTTAGCGCAAAGTGCTATTACCATATGCAATGTGCAGAAATCAAGAGCGCCAATCAAATGTCATCATGTAGTTTGATAACAGAAAACTTAAATCTGATTGCATGTTTACCACATCAGGGTGTGAAATAGGACTTACAGTCATAAAAATAATGAAGACAGTCGTGACTGTTGCAATCGTAAACAACACATTAACTGTATATACAACTGTTTTATTACATTGATTTTTTTTATTAGGTGTAAAAGAAACATTGTGTGTAATTTTGTAAATGCTATTGATTGAAAGTCATACTCTACCCAAGCAGCTAAATACACAGTTGAAATACATATGATATATAAACCTGCCAAACTAATTTTGTGATTCACATATTGCTTATCTAGCAGGGTGGTGCACTGATTAACTGTTGCAGCTAACTTCTTCATGCAAGCCTCCGTTGTTTTAAGCTGTCTATTGACTTTCCTTGCCAGCCTCAATTGCTTGTAACATATTAGGATGATATTAATATGCAATTAAAAGACATCTTACATATAGGGGCTAAGGTGTGTGTTGTTTTATATTTGCCCATAGTTCCACAAATAGACACCTAGAAATCATAAGAATGAACAAATATTACTCTATTTGTGGAATATTTACTATGATTTTATTCTGCCTAAATACTTTGACAAAGACACTATTTAGAGCATCAAAAACAATTCAGAAGATGTCTTAAAGGAGAACTATGAGGAGAGTGCTTTTCACTCACCTCATAGTTCTAGCCGACCTGTGACAATGAGACTGTCACAGGTCGGCTCAGTAGATCGGGAGGTGAGCGAACACATACCGGCGTTCGCTCACCTCTCGATCCTGTCACAGCTCTCTGCCGTGACAGGGGAGGGGCTGGATTCCCCCCTCCCCGATCCGCCAGCGCTGACTGGTGGATCGGACGGGGGAGGGGGCGGGTACAGCTGGCTCTGCCTCTAGATAGGCAGAGCCAGCTGTCACTCACGCAGCTGGGCGGATCCAGACATAATTGTTGGGATCTGCTTCAGCTGCAGCATCTCAGTATACCGCGAGCAGTAGCTCACGGTATACTGAGCTTAGGGTGACAGGAGGACGCTAGTTTGTGTCCTCCCATTACCCTAAGGAGAACTATGGGGAAAAGCCTCAACCCCATAGTTCTCCTTTAATAGTGTTAAAATAAGGATAGAATATAAAAAGGTCCCAGCAGTCCTAATTAAGACAACATAATTAGACTGTAGGAGGCAGTGAAGTTTTTACTGCTGAATGCATTCTATAAATATACACATAAATTAGGCTGTTATTGCTGCCAATAATAACATTTTTAAGTGTTCCATGTGCATGAGATGATGGAAATTAAGTCAATCACAAATATTAACCAATTTAAAGGACTATAAAGTCACACTCAGCTTAGATATGATGAATTATTTACAGTCAATAGGAATATCGACAGATATCTTCACAATATTTACCAATCTAGGTAACTTCTGATTAACTTGTCATAAATCAGCTGACATGAAACTTTCCTATGCAGGCATCAATCACATTTTGTCTGTCTTCACTCCTCGGCCATGTGGTAATGAACATTAATTTGTAGTGTGTTCAAATCATTTAGATTGGGACCCCAACGCACAAGTACGGTAGTTGATGATGGACCCTCGCTGCAGCGTACCCCAATGCACATACTATGCACATTTAGTTTTTGTTCTGTTGCCATGCATTGGCAACCTATTAATGCACATTGTGTGAAATATGCAACAGGAAAGCCAGGTGCACATAGGGCCTAAAAAAGGCAGCAAAATATTTATGATCAAATATATCTGTATAAATACATAGATTTCAAGAATATAGACTGACATGGTAAGTAATTTCAGTTTTACACAAAAAGTATGCTATAAATGAAGCTGGCATTAAGACATATGGCAGCTAAGAGATTTAAAAAAGCAAGCACCCTCACTGGTTATCACATCAGTGCAACATTTTACTAAAATAGGATCTTTTGAATAAACCCCAAAAGCTGAATTATGATTAGCAATCAAAATTGTGAGTAATTGTCAGTTAAATTCAGATTGGAATGCTACTGACTAGGGAAATTAATCTGTTAGGTTTAACTGGCATGGCAATGTTACCCTCTTTTGCATTAAAAAAAATGCTCCTTTTAGACGACATGCCCTAGCATCAACACCCCAAACTCTTATCAAAAAGAACATGCATTCATAGACCTCTGATGCAGAGCTGATCTGTGATGAGTTGACAGCTATGGCCCATTTATATCCTCTGCAGACTTTGTATCTTCAGGTTACTGCACCAGCATCTTCCATAGAGAGGAATGCACTCTGCAGAGTCTTTGGAATTAGTCAAGTTTTCTTCATGAGAGATGCTGGCACATGCATAGCACTGCACGGTAAAGATGCATGGTGGATTCTGTAAACAAAACAGTGGCCGTGGACAGGTGCAAGCTGCCAGCACACCATAAATCTTCATCTGTAAGTCCCTGTTCTTTTTGGTAAGCAAAGCCAGGATTGGTGAGTTAGGACGCATTGTTTAAACAAATAAATTGTTTAAACTTTTTGAATATAATGATTCTTGGGGGTTTATTTACTAAAGGCAAATAGAAATTTCACTTAGCAAGGACATTTTCTCTTACTATAGTGAATGAGGTGAAGTTCTGCTGACTTCCCTGATTCAAATACCGTTTTTTTTTACTTTCACATAATTGGGTATTCTTTGTAAAGAGAATTTTTAGCACATTTACTAAGCTAAGGGACAATTTCCTTGCAAAGTGAACAGCCCATTTGCCTTTAGTAAATCAGCCTTTTGATATCTAAATCACCATAATGTTAACCCTTACATCTCTTTAGGTCTGAAGGTAACCATATACAGGAAACCTGCTATTCTGCCTTTTCAATACAGTACAGGCAACAGAAAAGGCAATGTGGCTAATTTCCCTTTGTTTTAAAGGTTATTGTATATAAAAAAATGTTGGTACTGCAAGTTAGTGGCAGACCTTTTTCTAAACTATATAGAAAACCACTGTCAGTGGTGTATGGCCATGTTTGAGCAATTTATTTTATTATTTGGATCTTTTTGTATGCCTTCATTCTGTACATGATTATGTTTTGATTGTATGTAATTATTGTTAAACGCTAATGACATAAATTCTCCTAAATTAATTTGGAAATGAGCCAAAGAAATTGAAATTTGAAGTGCTACCAATGCTAATCTGAAGTGCCACTATTGCTGAAAGAAAAATGATGACCAATAGCTGCACCTGCTGTGTGCCCTACTCCTTTTATACTGCCAAAAATGAAAATAAGCTAAACATTCAACTCAAAAGGCAAAAACAATTCACTCAAATACAATTCTTAGTCTGTTCCTATTTTTAATCAAGTACAATTTTCACTATTTTTTTTTTGACCAAAAATGCAGTCAGCATTGACTGAAAATTGTCTAACATAAAGCTCAATACGAACCAAGTTGGTAAAGTTGATTTACTAAAGGAGTAGAGACTGTTCATTTGTGCGCCACCCCCCTCCTGCAGTACCGTCATCCAGCTGCCGCCCCCTCCTCCTGCACCCTCACCTTCAATCCCGGGCTCCGCTGCCCCATCTGCGGCCCGGGACGGGCTCGGGAGGGTGTCAGGAGGATGATGGGATGGAGATCAGCATCTTCCTCCTTGCTGAACTCCCTCCAATGTCTGAATGCAGAATTGATGTGTATTGCATCACTTCTGCATTCAGGTGTCAGTTCTCTGGCTGCTATAGCCAGAGATAAGAAGCTGATAAAGCAGATCTCTGCTTCATCAGCTTCTAATGTCTCCATAAAGAGGACCTGTCAGTGTGCCTGTGCTGTCACATAGGGGGATTGTTATGTCCCTATGAGATAGCAATAACGTTAAGGGTAAAAAAAAATTAAAAAGTCATATAAAGAAATGTTAAAAAAAACCAAACATTTTTTAAGTCCCCCAACCCCACGAATACGCATATATAAACAGAAATACACGTCGGGTGCGCCAACGCGCAAAAGCAACAATTGAGCATGTTACATGTAGTCGAAAATGTTGGAATTAGAACAAACATTTTAGGGCCATCAATCACTGATAACATTAAACTGATGAGCGGTAAAAGCATGTAAAGTGTCGCCCATGGCCAATTTTGGGTATTGTCGTTTGAGGTTTCACGTGCACGCGCAATTTTAAGGCTTGGCATGTTTGGTGTCTATTTACCCGACGTGACCCATTCTTTTACATTTTACCCAAAAAATAGGTATTATTAAATGTTTCATAATTGAATATAGGGGAACAGTTTTATATTTCTAAATTTATGGTAATTTTTCCTTAAAGTGACATTAAACCGTCAGATGTTTTAAAACATAAACCAATACTGTAATGTGTGCCTTACTGTAATCCATGGTTGTTTCCCTTCTCTTTGCTGCTCTTCCTTTTAAATCTGTATCTCTTCTCATGCTGGGCAGAACTTCTGTTTTGTAGCAGACTGCCTTGTCTCTGAAATGGTTACATGGTGTCTGTGTGCAGGTTCACAACCTGAGCCAGCACTACAGGAAGATGCACTCAGCTGCAAAGGGAAGTTCTCCCCAAGCATGAGAAGACATGAGGATTTAAAAGGAAGAGCAGCAAAGAGAAGGGAAACAACCATGGATTACAGTAAGGCACACATTACACTTTGGTTTATGTTAAAAAATCTGAGGGTTTAATGTCACTTTAATATAGTAAAAAAAATATAACCCCAGTGGTGATTAAATAACACCAAAAGAAAGCTCTATCTGTTCCCAAAAAATGGTATAAAATTCATTTCAGTACAGCGTTGAATGACGGAATAAATGTCAGTCAAAGTACCGCAGCGCTGAATACTGAAAAATGGCCTGGCCAGGAAGGGGGTTTAACACCCCGGTCATCAAGTGGTTAACACTTAATAGGTTTTGTAATCCCAACACTTATCCCTTTACTTCCCTGTAAGCTTATCCCTGACCAAACGCATGAACATAACCCCTAAACCCTAACTCTAACTTAACCCCTAACCCTAACGACTCTTAAAACTAAACTATCACCTGTACTATTAAAGTGATGCTTGAATACCACTCACCTTATTAGACTTATAATCGTTTCATCTTTGAATATTTAAGTCAGCACCTTCTTACATTTATCACCTCACAAATTTACAAACTTAGCAATCATTGAATAAAAACATGCTAACCTAATGAATGTGGAACTATAGGCATATAGACATATATCCTGCAGTCTATTACTGGCATTAATACTGCAGATTTGTTTTTTCTAGAGTTTTTTTAAAACATAGTTTTATTATCTTGATGATGGATATGTTATTTTTTCACCATTGCTTCCTCTTATAGGGTGACAATGCTGTTTGTTCTACAGTGAAATCACACAGCGTTGCAGTCACCTGTTATCAGGGAAGATGTAGATGGACACTAAGGGGTCTATTCACAAAGCTGCCGAGGGCAGCCGAGTGAATGACCGATCAGAAGTGAAGTGAGCCGAACACTGTTCGGCTATTCACTTCAGGCTGGTACGGCTAATTTCAGCCGTATATCGGCTGAAATCAGCCGTACATCGGCTTGCTTCGTGTGGCTTCGGATCAGCCGAACATGCTCAGCATGTTCGGCTGACCCGAAGTGCAGAAGGAGTTCGACTCAGCCGATCCAACATCTGGATCGGCTGAGCCGAACCTCCGGCAGGCTTCACACTGCTGTTCGGGCTATTCTGAAAGATCCCGAACAGCAGTGAGAGAATAGCCGAATGCCGCCGAGCGGCATTTGGCTCGGCTGTTCTGCTCGGTCCCTCAGAGGCACCGAGCAGAACAGAAAAAGAGTGAAAAAAATGTTTGGTGTCTATTTACCCGACGTGACCCATTCTTTTACATTTTACCCAAAAAATAGGTATTATTAAATGTTTCATAATTGAATATAGGGGAACAGTTTTATATTTCTAAATTTATGGTAATTTTTCCTTAAAGTGACATTAAACCGTCAGATGTTTTAAAACATAAACCAATACTGTAATGTGTGCCTTACTGTAATCCATGGTTGTTTCCCTTCTCTTTGCTGCTCTTCCTTTTAAATCTGTATCTCTTCTCATGCTGGGCAGAACTTCTGTTTTGTAGCAGACTGCCTTGTCTCTGGAATGGATACATGGTGTCTGTGTGCAGGTTCACAACCTGAGCCAGCACTACAGGAAGATGCACTCAGCTGCAAAGGGAAGTTCTCCCCAAGCATGAGAAGACATGAGGATTTAAAAGGAAGAGCAGCAAAGAGAAGGGAAACAACCATGGATTACAGTAAGGCACACATTACACATTGGTTTATGTTAAAAAATCTGAGGGTTTAATGTCACTTTAATATAGTAAAAAAAATATAACCCCAGTGGTGATTAAATAACACCAAAAGAAAGCTCTATCTGTTCCCAAAAAATGGTATAAAATTCATTTCAGTACAGCGTTGAATGACGGAATAAATGTCAGTCAAAGTACCGCAGCGCTGAATACTGAAAAATGGCCTGGCCAGGAAGGGGGTTTAACACCCCGGTCATCAAGTGGTTAACACTTAATAGGTTTTGTAATCCCAACACTTATCCCTTTACTTCCCTGTAAGCTTATCCCTGACCAAACGCATGAACATAACCCCTAAACCCTAACTCTAACTTAACCCCTAACCCTAACGACTCTTAAAACTAAACTATCACCTGTACTATTAAAGTGATGCTTGAATACCACTCACCTTATTAGACTTATAATCGTTTCATCTTTGAATATTTAAGTCAGCACCTTCTTACATTTATCACCTCACAAATTTACAAACTTAGCAATCATTGAATAAAAACATGCTAACCTAATGAATGTGGAACTATAGGCATATAGACATATATCCTGCAGTCTATTACTGGCATTAATACTGCAGATTTGTTTTTTCTAGAGTTTTTTTAAAACATAGTTTTATTATCTTGATGATGGATATGTTATTTTTTCACCATTGCTTCCTCTTATAGGGTGACAATGCTGTTTGTTCTACAGTGAAATCACACAGCGTTGCAGTCACCTGTTATCAGGGAAGATGTAGATGGACACTAAGGGGTCTATTCACAAAGCTGCCGAGGGCAGCCGAGTGAATGACCGATCAGAAGTGAAGTGAGCCGAACACTGTTCGGCTATTCACTTCAGGCTGGTACGGCTAATTTCAGCCGTATATCGGCTGAAATCAGCCGTACATCGGCTTGCTTCGTGTGGCTTCGGATCAGCCGAACATGCTCAGCATGTTCGGCTGACCCGAAGTGCAGAAGGAGTTCGACTCAGCCGATCCAACATCTGGATCGGCTGAGCCGAACCTCCGGCAGGCTTCACACTGCTGTTCGGGCTATTCTGAAAGATCCCGAACAGCAGTGAGAGAATAGCCGAATGCAATCATTGACTGCATCTATCTGCATGTTATGTGACTCTTAGGGGTCTATTCACAAAGCTGCCGAAGGATCTGGCCGTAGCTTCGGCCGATCCTTCGGCTAGCTTCGGCACCAGGACCCCTTCGGTTCAGGAGAACCGAGGGGGTGCTGTACGGGCTATTCACAATAGCCCGTACAGCCCCGATCACGGCCGAGCGGCTCAGTCGAGCGCTGAGCCGTGCTGAAAGACGAAGCTGGCCGAGCGGCCGGCCATTGGCCGGCCGACAGCCTGCTTCTGACAGCTGGGCGGAGCCAGCCGTGATCTTACGGCTGGCTCCGGCCACTTTCAGAGAGATCAGCGTCCCTGGTTGCTAACCAGGGACACTGATCTCCAAGCATCTGACTCTCCCTGGCGCCCCGGGAGTCTCCTGCTCCCGGCCGCCAAGGAGAAAAACCCCGCTGTGTCTTTTTTCTTTATTCTGACACGGAGCGATGTCAGAATAGAGAAAAAAAAAAAATTCCCATTCAAAAGCATTGGGACATTACTATTGGCTATTTCTATTGCAATAGCCAATAGTAAACTAGCATTGTACCCGCCCTCTTTTGCAGTTCCCCACCAGGTCCACCAGCAGAGGGCGGGAACAATGCTAGTTTACTATTGGCTATTGCAAATTGAAATAGCCAATAGTAAACTCTCAATGCTTTTGAATGGAATTTTTTTTTCTCTATTCTGACATCACTCGTGCCAGAATGAAGAAAAAAAGACACAGCTGTGTTTCTCTCCTTGGCGGCCGGGAGCGGGGGGCTCCCGGGGCGCCAGGGAGAGTTTTTAAATTTTTTTAACTTTTTTTTTTTTTACAGCAGCAGAGCCGCCGGACAATAGGAAACTATTGGGCGGAGCTAGCTGTCACTGCTAGCTCTGCACAATCGTTTTCTATTTACTTTTTTATACTTTTTTCACTCTTTTTCTGTTCTGCTCGGTGCCTCTGAGGTACCGAGCAGAACAGCCGAGCCAAATGCCGCTCGGCGGCATTCGGCTATTCTCTCACTGCTGTTCGGGATCTTTCAGAATAGCCCGAACAGCAGTGAGAAGCCTGCCGGAGGTTCGGCTCAGCCGATCCAGATGTTGGATCGGCTGAGTCGAACTCCTTCTGCACTTCGGGTCAGCCGAACATGCTGAGCATGTTCGGCTGATCCGAAGCCACACGAAGCAAGCCGATGTACGGCTGATTTTAGCCGATATACGGCTGAAATCAGCCGTACCAGCCTGAAGTGAATAGCCGAACGGTGTTCGGCTCACTTCACTTCTGATCGGTCATTCACTCGGCTGCCCTCGGCAGCTTTGTGAATAGACCCCTTAGTTTCTCATTTGTGTTACTGTGAATCTGTTTTCTTTAAAGGCCTGGCTATTGTCTTGTTTGCTTATCACACCTCACATGGGGGTAAACAGCAACCTAATTTAAATCCTCCAATCAGGGTGCACCAAATATACATTTGGTAGCCACTGGACATAAAAGGAGGATATCAGGTATTGTTGGCAAGCCATGTGCTCTCTTCTACCTGGGACGCACAGGCATTCAGGATGAACAAGCATGAAGCTGAGAGGTAAAACAAAAGCATACCTGTACTGTACATTGTCTTGTAAATATTGTGTTATTGTAAATATGTAACCCCATCAATAAATGTATATTGCTGATTGAAATAATTATTTTGTCTAAGAATCCTTTGATCTAGAGGTGTTTATGTAAATATTCTTATAGTGTTTGAAATATATTTACATAGCCACTTCACCTGGGTAACACACATTAAAGCCTCACTACAGCCAGCACTTTTTTGCAGGTACAAAAAAAAAGGTTTAAACCATATGTATAAAAGCTGACCACTGTAAGCAATACTGCCAGTGTAATAGGGTTTGTTCCAACCCTTGTAACTGCAATTTTTCTGGACAGCTTGGCCTGTTACAAGAAGTTGGAAAAAAATTGAATCTATTGGCACGATTAATAGGTAATCAAGCTATTGTACAGGGAAAACTCAAAAACAAAAACTGCTGTGTTGATCCTAGTGACAGATTGCAGCATATTTGTCATGTTCTTATTTTGTTCATGCGTATGCTTTTCAATACAAAGCTATTACTTCTCTAGTTGATTATTGCAAATGCACACTTGATTGGTACAAATATAAATAAATCAAACTGTTTATTAAATAATTATAATACAATTATGTCATAAAAAATCTTCTAACATGTTAATATCCAATGTATTTTAGATGCTCTGCCACACATCAGATACAAAAATGCTTTTATTCATGGGTTTTTAACTGAGAGCCAGACAGCAAGAAAGGGAACCATTTAATTCTTACACACTCAAATTTGCATTTAATCTTCATTTTTGAAGGTTAATATATATATATAAGGCATTTGGTACGGTTGCAAACAGATGAGTAAAACTATCATTTAAACAACTACTTCACTCCTGTTGGTATTAGTGGACAAATTAAGCTCCAGAATTGGCTCACTTTGACATCACTTGGAAAATACACTTTTATTTTCTTAAGAAACAAATTGATTTCCTATAAGTAATGAAAACCCAGGAAATATCTCAGACAAAAAAAAATTAAATACGTTGTAGCATTATTTCCATTGCTTTGTTTGATTTTTTAAAATGTAAATCTGCAATGTCAGCTACAGATCTCAGTAATATCTTCATTATGTTTTAGTTCAAGGACAAACATTACCAAAATATAGATTTTTATTAGAAAATGAACCATGAATATTAGCTAAGTGTTTTACCTGATTATCATCTTTTGTTGTAACATCTTGGACCTATCTTTTCAGGTCAACATAGTTGTAATTCTGGCAATCTGGCTGAGAATAATCATGTTGCCAACTAATGGCTAATGTGGAAGGTAAAAATTAAAAATAATTATAGGTAAACTGAAGTTAAAATTGGGAATTAATATACATCGATCAATAGAGAAACCAGAAGGCAGCCAATGTAACTTCTCATTATGCAAATGCTAGTTATCTACCAGTCAAACTGACCCTCTTGCTTCAGTGCTTTTAGTCACTTACCTAAAATAAGGCAGATTTAAAACTGGATGACATTTAGTTTTCCTGTTTCAAATGCTTTCATTCCTTTTTGGCTCTTTGAAACCACTTTTTGTGTACATGCTGCTTTATGTAATGTCTCAGGGCAGGTAACAGTGGCGAATGCTTGTGCATTAGGCATCTGCTTAGCAGCTTGTACAGGGAAAGGTGTGGTAGAGCAATTGGGATACACGTGTAAAGCATTATCATGCCATAACAGGAAGTGTCAGAACAAGGGCCTTCATGCTGCAACTCTTTTGTTGACCTTAATGGGAAAAGTAACCATGTCTCTTAAACCTGCCTTAAAAATGTTAATGTGACTGTTAATACAGAAAGAAGAGAGAGAAGAGATTACACAGCACATTCCTGAGGTAGTGTACTCCCGGTAATACTTTCAGGTGCCTTTGTTCTGGATGAAATCAATTGCAGAGAAATCAGGTTAAAATCCAACTCTGGGCAAATGTTACAAAAAAGCGCGGCCCTGTAAAATATATAAAACAAAAAAGCAGCCTTGACTCTTCTCTGGTGCTGTCCTCACAGTAATTCATTTCTACCTCTAGATGTCCTCAGTTTTTTCGGTTAAATGACAGCCAATGTCAGTCAAGCTCGGAAACCATGCAAAATCATGTGAGTGGAGGGCATCATGGAGCTCCCTGTACTGACATACAATGATGCAGAAAACAGTGCTGACATCATGTCAGTGGCAATATGTAGTGGGAAACTGGGGAGTAGAGCCTGGAACTGGCCTTTAACATGTGTTTGCAGGTTAGCATTAGTAGCTAATTTATTGGTTACACTTGTTGCCTGGAAACTATTATAGCAGTTAACAATGTTGATGAACCTTTTTATGTTGAGGCACTATTTTTAAATAAACCCAATTCAGTGTTATTATTTCTATCAATCTGGGAAAGGTTGCACAAGGGTCTATCATCTATACCAAATAGTAGAGAGAACAAAATTTTACTTTTCAGGTTGTACCTTACCATAAATATAAATTGAGAGGCATAGTAAGAGAGAGTGTTATAACCTCCAACATGACTGACATATTTAGTACACATTTTTCAAGATAATATCCTAACTTTTTGAAATAGTTTCTGCTGCTGCACACTGATTTGATGAACTGCATTTGTGACCTTCCTTGTAATTATCCAAAACATCTACAGTTTTCACCTAATGTGACATAAAACTATAAGAAAGCAGAAATGACATTGTTAAAGAAAAAAATGACATTGTTAAAGAAAAAAAAAAGTGTGCAGCTCCCCCTCCCAAACAATACCAGACCCTTTAGGTCTGGCAGGAATGTTAGGAGGGACCCCATTTAAAAAAGAAAAGTCATACCAGACCCTTTAGGTCTAGTAGGAATTTTAGGAGGGACTCCATGTAAAAAAACAAAGTGTGTGGGGTTAGAAATAATAATTTTTAAAAACGACTGCTGCCCTGTCCGTTTGCAATGAACACCCGCCGCAGAATTACATTTTGACAGATGTCAGCAACATGTAAACAATTGGGCGGAGTTGTAACAGGTGAGCCATGATTGGGCAAAGTCATCATGACTTTGCCCAATCATGGCTCTTGCAGAGTATTGTGCCCTGATTGGGCAAAGTCTTGCACCTGACCTGTGGTCAAGTGCAAGGCTTTAGCCAATCAGGGCACACAGTGCCTTGCGGGGAGCTCAGCAGGCGAATAGCCCGCTGAACGCCCTGACAGTTCATGTGTTCACCAAACACGAAAAGCCAATGTTCGAGTCGTTCTCACGTTCGACTCCAACATCAAGCCCATCTCTACTCTCCAGTCAATCTGACTAAACATTGAATTCTGATTCACTGCATAAGACTTTGTAATTTACCATTATTAAAATTACATTTCAATCTCAATCTAAAGCCAGATATGACCCCTGCAACTGTCAAAAGTTAGAACTTCTCCTCCTTGCGGCAATGGCAGCAGTTTGTAGGCAGGACTTGGCACAATCATCTCATTGTTTTGTAATTGGTTCCTTACCTTGAAAAAAAGTCTGCAGATTGCCTAAGGTCACTCTGTTTAGGTTTGCTGAAATAAGAGTTTTGTCTTTCATTATTTTATTAAAAAGAGTTCTAAAAATCAGAGAACAATTCCTTGAATATTTGAGTTGCATTGGTGTGCACGATATCTAAATTTCTACAGAACAAAAGCAGATAAGGATTTGTAATACAGATTCACTAGAAACATGTCATGAATGTAATTATTGCTGGTTTCCATCTGAAAATGTTTGTTGCTTGTTTTTTTTTTTTTATGCTAGTACCTTGACGTTCAATAATTTCTAGTGACTGGCTTGAAAAAAAGTATGTGGATCAGGAATTCTGAGCTTTTTACAAAACTCTCTTTCTGCAAAATTAGTTCAAGCTCTGTGACTGTAAGTATTGAAGTTAGAGACAGCCAGGACACTAGCATTTTGGAAAGAGGTCAGCAATGACAACTACTGCATGTGAAATGCATTTTATGGCTTACTTTTCAATTGTGATTGGAGTTTACCCTTCCCCTATTCGTTGGCACATTTAGGCACGATAAAAGTTTTCTAATTAAACCTGTTAAAACAAAAATTATTTAATCCAGTTATTGATTCCTTTGATTAAATAATTTGATGTTTTATTAAATACTATTAAAATGAGAGTCTAAAATCTTTATATTAGCTTACCCACAATTTATTGTGCAATATTATTATTATTATTATTATTAATAATAATAATAATTTATATTTTCACTCCGTTTGAGAGAGGACCAGCACTCCAAGCTATATAGACTGTAATGCATTGCATATTGCTGTCAAATTAGTATTAGGAGCTTCCTTAAAGAAGGAAAGAACCTAAGGACAACATCATCAGTATGATGTTGCCCCTTAAAAAAGAACTCCAGGCAGAAATAATATTTACCCTTAGTCCGCCGGAGCGAAGGGGAAGTAATGCCGCAGAAACCAGTCTGGTTCTGAGGTTCAGGTGAGAAAGTCTTTGTTATTTTCATCCCTAAATGAAAACAAGCATTTAACCCTTGCAGTGCAGGGATAGCCCCACTTTAAAGGTTAAGATTATTTCTACCTGGAGTTCTTATTTAAATATCAAATCAGCAAGCCAGAGGAATCAAGGTTACAAAGAAGATAGAACTTTAGCAGCTATTTTTCCATAAAGTCACCCCTCAATGAGTAAGTACATTACCACATATTTGGGGTGGCTAAACATGTTAAACTGTGTGCATGGAGAATGTTTTCAGCTTTAATTAGGACATCTGTGTGGGGTGTGAAACTTACATCTTTATATACAAATTGTATGGGAGTTTAGTAGTTTAGTATGTTGATCATGTGTAATCACATCATAATGCAATCACTTAATGATACTACAACATAACCACATATAACCCAAGACCAAGCTGAGCATTTAAGATAGTTATAGATCACCTAATTACTGTATGTGTTAATGGGGAATTCCCATCCTTCTGCACAATTTGCACAGCTTGTCTGCCAAAAATGAGAGTGGCAGATGGATTCTGAAGGAATTTATTTTACCAGTTGACTGTGCTGAAAATAAAATATTTCTTATTTTAAGTTGCAGCAGTCTTTCTTATAGTTAGTATTGATGCAGCCTGGGGATGCCATTAGGGCATTCAAACCCACTCCTGGTGACATAGTAACATAGTATGTGAGGTTGAATAAAGACAAAGTCCATCAAGTCCAACCTATTGCGATGTATGCATTTATGTTTGAGCTGGTGTGTGCGTGTGTATGAGTCCATGTGTGATTTTGCTCTTTGGAGTACCTGTACCCTGGTATGTTATGGTCTCCAAGGAACTCGTCCAGGAGTTTCTTGAATTATTCCACACTCTTAGCTGCAATCACTTCCTGCGGCAGTGAGTTCCAGACCTTAACTGCTCTAACCCCTTGCGCCCCTTGTGTTGAAATTTTTTTTCCACCAATTTTTGGTGGTGCCCTCTGGTCTTTGTTACGGAGCTAACCGTAAAGAGTTTGTTAATAATGTTGCTGTCACCATTGAACAGTTTATACAGGAAAAGCATGTCCTTCTTAATCTCCTGACTTCCAAAGAGAACATATTTAATTTTAGCAACCTTGTTTCATAGTTCAGGTCCTCCAACCCCTTAATGAGTTTGGTTGCCCTCCGCTGGACTTTTTCTAGCTCAAGGACATCTTTTCTGAGTACAGGTGACCAAAACTGGACTGCATACTCCAGATGAGGCCGAACCAGTGATCTGTAAAGTGTCAAAATTATAGACTTGTACCTGCAATACATTCCCTTCTTAACCTCCCTAGCGGTAATCCCGAGTCTGGCTCGGGGTGAAACAGTTGCCCATTTTATCCAGGTCCTTCTGTAATGTTACGATGTCTAAATCTGTGTCTATTACCCTTCTAATTTTCTTATCATCAGCAAACACTGAGACATTGCTATTTACTCCCTCCCCGATATCATTAATAAGAAGGTTGAAGAGCATGGGGCCCAGCACAGACCCCTGGGGCACGCCACTCATTATACTTTTTGTACACGTTCCTGTAACCAGTCTTCTATCCACGTGCACACTATTTAATCTATGCCCATAGCCCTTAGCTTGTGTAACAAGCGTTTATGTGGCACCGTATGAAATGCTTTGGAGAAGTCCCGATACACCTCCCTCCATCCAGATCTTTACTAACCCCTTCATAAAAGGTTAGCAGGTTGGTCTGGCAAGAACGATCCTTCCTAAATCAATGCTGGTATTCAGTTATTATGCCATGATCCGGGACTAATTCCACTAAGTAGTCCTTAATAATTCCCTCTAACAGTTTGCATACTATGGATGTCACACTAACTAGTCTGTAGTTCCCAGGTTGGCATTTTGACCCTTTTTTGAATATAGGTACCCATCACAGAGAATGAAGATCTCAATTGCACAATTCAGAAATTCCCACTAATACATACATTGATTACAGAGTGTTACAGTTGTTTTGATTGATTAAAATGGTGGTACTGTTTATGAAAAAACAGCAACCTGGATCAATTAGTCTGTCTGCACTTCAATGTTGTTTTATGATGAAGCATTTAATACCTCATCTAAACTAATCTTCTAGAACTGTGGTGGCTTCCAGCAAGTGGTTAAATTGCTTAATATCACTGACCTTATTCAACAAAGATGTCTTACTCTAAAGCAGAAGTAAATATTTTAGAAAGAAAAGTAAAAAGGTGCCCAAGGAGCTTTTAGCCCAGTCCGGTTCCAGGTTTTGAGTCTTTGGCCATTTGATTGGTTTGACCCTAATGATGTAACCCCCACTCAATTGGCTTTGTTTGCCTTACTTCCACTTACAGTACTAATTCTTAGGGTAAAAGTGAAGCCAAAACATTTTTTTAGTTGTGATTACATTACATTGTTGTTATTGTCCATCGAGTTTAACCCATGACCCATGTGGTTGTGTGTGTCTGTATGTTTGAGTTACTAAGATTACCTGTACCCCTGTATATCTTGTTCTCTGAGAAAAGTATCTAGATAATTCTTGAATGAGTCAATACATTAAGCTAAAACCACGGTCTGAAGGGGGTTCCACAATTTTACAGCTCTCACAGTAAAGAATCCCCTTCTTAGTTTAAGATTAAACCTTTTTCTCTTCCAGTTTCAGATGTTGGCCTCTTGTCTTCTTGAGTGAACTAGCAGTATTATTATTATACAGGATTTATATAGTGCCAACAGTTTGTGCAGCGCTTTACAATATAAGGAAAACACTACAATCACAATACAGAGGGATAAGGAGCAGTTTATTACTGATTATCCCATCACCATTAAACAATTTGTTCATAAATATCATGTCCCCTCTCAGTCTCTTCTTTTCAAGTGTGAACAAGTTTAATACATGCAGTCTTTCCTCATAGTTTAGGTCCTCTAACCCCTTTATTAGTTTTGTTGCCCTTCTCTGGACTCTCTGCTGCTCAAGGACATCCTTTCTGTGGATTAGTTACCAAAACTGAACCACATATTCAAGATGAGGTCGAACCAGTGTTTTGTAAAGGGGCAGAATTATGGATTTGATTTTACAGTACATTCCTTTTTTAATCATAATAGTACCACAATTGCCTTAGTTGCTCTATCCTGGCATTGCATGCTGTTACTAAGGCTCGTGTCCATTAGGACTCAAAATCTTTTTCCATCTCTGATTCCCACAATGGAACACCCATTAATAAGTAGCTTGCAAGTGTATTTTTAACTCCAAAATGGATAACCCTACACCTCTCTCTATTAAACGTCATCTGCCATGTAGATGCCCAGCCCCTATTTATCCAGGTCCTACTATAATATTGCCATGTCTTCCATTGAGTTTATTACCCTATACATTTTGGTATCATCAGCAAAAACTAAAATATATTGCTTAAAATACCAGTCCCAATATAAAGACAGAACCGTGGGGCACAACACTGCCTACCAAGGACCACTTGGAAAAAGAGTCATGTATTGATACTTTCTGGACATGTTCCCTTAGCCATTTAATTATCCAAGTATACACCATTTCATCTATGCCCAATGACTGATTCTTGTAAATTAAGCCTTTATGAGGTACTGTATCGAATGCTTTTGCATAATCAAGGTACACTATTTCCATTGGCTTTCCTCCATTTAGGTAAGGGATGAGTATAAACCCTATCATCTTTTCTGTGTCCTATTGGGGAGATTTCTCTTCACTTCCTGTCCGATAGCCACAACAGAAAATGAGAGGAAATCCCTTGTAAAGTGAGGGACATCCCTTGTGGTCAGCAAAGTCTCCAGAACTAGTGTCCCCATTGGAACATCTATCTCGTCCTATTCTGGTGACACCCCAAGATTTGGGATTTTTTTTTCTCTTTCATTTTTAGTTTTTATGGTCACCAGGACAACTAGAGAGGATAAATCTCCCTAACGGGGGCACAGACAGCAATAAAACCTGACAGGTGTTCTAATCCCTCTCTACTCTATCCAAAACAGGTGGGTTTAGTTCCACTTTAAAACTGGAGTTTATTATGCTATTATTTTGTCTTCCCTGGTTCATTCTTTCCTACCTCATTAACATGCATTTAAAAAAAATTAAACTGCTGGAACAGATGGGGGAAGGGGTGGGTACAGTTGGCTCTGCCTCTAGATAGGCAGAGCCTGCTGTCACTCACGCAGCTGGGTGGATCTTGACATTAATGCGTGGATCCGTCCCGGCTTTGGCGCTCTCAGTATACTGCAAGCTGTAACTCGAGATATACTGAGCTTTGAGTCATGGGAGGACCCTAGTTTATGTCCTCCCGTGACCCTTAGGATAACTATGGGGGAAAAAACTTACCCCATAGTTCTCCTTTAAAATGATCAAATAAATGATCATTGTCTGTTAAAAATAATAATGATTTTATTGTTAACAGGCAACAAAATATAATAATTAGACATCTTATTAGGTTGTCTTTTACTTTTAAAAATTCTACATGTTCATAATGCTCGGCATTCATTTCTCTTCATCTGCTAATGACTTGAAGCAATTGGTACTTTAGTTGTCACTTGGCAAAGAAGGGTATGTGTCAACATTTCTCCTTTCAAATCTGGAATCTTTATCTTTCCATCAATTACAGCTACCCAACCTGTTATGGCATCAGATGCTGGCCCAATGTTATTGGTGTATTATCAGAAAGGAAAATATGACTTTAGTAAAAGATCTGACTCTACAGCTAGCAACGTAAATGCTAGCTACCACGTTCAAATAAAGCAGCTGTCACAAACAGAAATATAGGGGTCTATTCACAAAGCTGCCGAAGGATCTGGCCGTAGCTTCGGCCGATCCTTCGGCTAGCTTCGGCACCAGGACCCCTTCGGTTCAGGAGAACCGAGGGGGTGCTGTACGGCTATTCACAATAGCCCGTACAGCTCCCGATCACGGCCGAGCGGCTCAGTCGAGCGCTGAGCCGTGCTGAAAGACGAAGCTGGCCGAGCGGCCGGCCATTGGCCGGCCGACAGCCTGCTTCTGACAGCTGGGCGGAGCCAGCCGTGATCTTAATCCTTCTGCACTTCGGGTCAGCCGAACATGCTGAGCATGTTTGGCTGATCCGAAGCCACACGAAGCAAGCCGATGTACGGCTGATTTCAGCCGATATACGGCTGAAATCAGCCGTACCAGCCTGAAGGGAATAGCCGAACGGTGTTCGGCTCACTTGACTTCTGATCGGTCATTCACTCGGCTGCCCTCGGCAGCTTTGTGAATAGACCCCATAGTTTATAGGCTGATGTAACAAGACATCATTAGCAATCAATGACATGTCTCTGTTGATCAATTTAGAACATTGAGAAAAATGAAAGATCTATGCTGATTGGTTGATATAGATCATTCCGGTGTACCCATTGATCTTTGCAATTGCTAAACATTCCTGATGGTAGCTGATATACTGTGATCAAAGTACACAAGAAAATTAAAAAAATTGCATGTACATTCTCCTATATACTTGTAAGGTCCAAAAAAGTCACAGATGCATAATAAATAGAGAGCACAGGCACAATGAAGCTTTGTCAGTGATAATAAGGATAGTTTAAATCATATTTTAAAGATTACGAATGTAAGTAAATGAGGTTGCATTGAGTAAACAGATACCAAACATGTCAGATGTCAGGTCTTAAAATTATATGTGCCTGTGAAATACTGACATACTTCAGTAACAAAAATTATCCATAGGTGATGCAATCATTGTTTTCACAGCTATTCACACCCAATATATGTGTTTAGGTAGGTATGTACATGTTCGTGGGGGTGGAAGGGCTCTAATTTGTTTTTCTTATATGTTATTTAAATGTTTAATATTTAATATGCTGTTGGCTTTGTTTTAGCGGTGAATATTTCCATGTGCTTTTGCAGCCATCCGATCACTTCCATGGGCTACAGAAGGTGAATCAATTCCAACACAAATCACTCAGCTTGTGTGGGCTGAACACAGTGCTGGCTGCTATAGCAGTCAGGAGTGTGTTTAAAAGCTGGTGCTGCTGCCATTGTAAGCCTTAGGTCATTGGCAGTGTAATGGTAATTGACAAAATAACCATGATTTTTTTATATATATGTAGATAATGATTACTGATATAGTCAAGAGTCCATTTTCTCTTTATTTGTAATATTATACTGTGATTTCATGCTTTTTGCCATGCTCACTCCTCTTCTGTTCCAATGCATTTTCCTTTATAAAGCAATAACTTTCCTTTCTTGTAATATTTCCAATAGTTTTTTTTAGAGTTTTCCTTCTGTAATATTTTTTCCATCTAATTTAGGTCTGCCTATAATACATACTTTGCTTAGATAGCATCTATTGCAGTTCAGTCCGTGTTTGTTGGTGTCAACTTTTCCTTTAATTATTATTGTTGCATGGTTGAATTCCTACAACCAATAAACTAAACTATTTTATGAACATTTATACTGAGTGTTGTGTACAAGAAGGATATATATTATTAACTGTTGAAATAATCATACCCAAGGCTTTTCTTGAACAAAATGTCCGGCCATAGTTACATTTCCACAAACCTTGGATTATTACCCAACTCATATAGCTTTTCATACTTAGCATTTGTGTTTTGCAAAATTAAATCCCACA
>NW_017306712.1:77272-148107 GCF_000935625.1 Nanorana parkeri
TATTTATTTTTTTTTTTTTTCTAGAACATTCTTCCTAGGCTACTCCTTTTTCAAATGATTCTTATGGAATGTCCTCCCCAAATTTTCCATATCATACATAAGATAACAAATAAATTAATTTGGAGACATTTGAAGCCTAGACTCTCCTGTGGGAATCCTAATCAAGACTGTGCCAAACGGCAGTCTAGCATTACTAGACTTAAAACATTATTATTATGCTGCTGTTCTTAGATTAATGGTGGACAATCTGAACTTTTGGTCTTGGAGAATGATTTAAGTGATACGAATTTAGCAACAGTGATGTGGATCCCTAAATGCTATCATACAATACATTGCTGCTGAATAGGTCTTCTTTAGCAATCTGAGATGCTATACATTTGAAACACAAATGGTCTTATAATTCTCTTCCTCCTCTGCTTGGCCACACATGTTTTTGAAATGCTGTTTAACTCCACTTCAATTCCAACCAAATGTATATTGTATGTATAAAAAGCATTTTGGCCATTAACTTGTCTGCATTTCCACATTATTTGTTGTATTGGGAAAGTGACCTAGACAGAAAAATACTTTACTCCAGTTCATAGAGATGGGCTTGATGTTCTAGTCGAACATGAGTTTGATTCGAACATTAGCAGTTTGTGTGATCGGTGAACACATGAACAGTCAGGGCATTCGGTGGGCTATTCGCCCGCCGCTCTTCCCGCACAGCACTGTGCCTTGTGATCCCGGATTGGCTAAAGCCTTGCACCTGACTACAAGTCAGGTGCAAGACTTTGCCCAATCAGGGCCCAGTACTCTGTAAGAGACATGATTGGGCAAAGTCATGATGACTTTGCCCAATCATGGCTCACCTGTTACAACTGTAAACAGTTGGGCCAAGTTAGCTGTCACTGCTAGCTGCACCCAATTGTTTATATTTTGCCAGCATCTGTCAAAATGCCATTCTGCTGTGGGTGTTCATCGCAAACGAATGGGACAATGGTCGTCATTTTTTAAAATAATTTCTATTTATTTTGTATTGTTTTATTTTTTATTTAATCGAGTTGTCGTCATCATGGACAACACTGGATATTGTGATTGATGCTGGATTACGTTGGTGGATCCATTTTTTTAACCCCTTCATGACTGAGCTTGTTTTTAGTTTCTGTTCGACAAAACTTGTCTTTTGTTTTTTTTCAAATAAGGGATTTTTTTCAAAAGTCTGGCCTCTTTTTTACAATTTGTGTAACAATATTTTTACTGAAATTTTTCAAATACAACATTAGAAAGATAGTGGTTCACAGTGCATCGGTATATTGGTTCTTCTGTATAATCAAAGATTCACAGATGCTAAATGAACATATGACAAATATGCACCCTCAAGGAACAGGGTGACCGAGCGGTCTTCAGTGCTCATCACACACAATCAACATTGTAGTCAATTCTTAGAGATTGATTCCATGTCCCCTGGTCTCTTTTTTACAATTTGATTTAACCATTCAGCGAATGGGTAGGGGTACAAGTACTACTTACTCATTCACATGGGGGAGCATCTGGGTGTCCTTTTATTAAAGGGGTACCCTGATGTGAATACACCCCCTGCCTGCACCCCCACAAAAAATGCCCCAGGGCTTGTGGGGAAGAGGCCCTTGTCCCCATTGACACAACCCTCCCACATACCCTCCCAGTGCTGAGAACAGGTGGCTTGGTATAGCAGGGAGGGGGCAGAGGCGCCTGCTTGTCCTCCCCCTTTCCTGCCCTGCCAGGCCTGTGCTCGGATCAAGGATTTGATATGTTATTTTAGGGGGGACCCTACGTCTTCCCCCCCCCATTTTATAGGGTGAGGTTCCTCCTTAAAATTCCAACCAGACACTTTTTTTTTACATGGGGTCCCTCCTAAAACTCTTACTAGAGCTTATGGGTCTGGTATGACTTTCGGGGGGAACCCCACGCTTTTTTTAATTTATTTTTTTAAATGGGGTGTCTCCTAACATTCCTACCAGACCGAAATTTTTATTTCACTTTAAGTGATGTTAAAATCACTGCTACTTTAAAAACGGCATTTAAATTTTTTTATTGATTCATGTCCCCCAGGGCAGTACCCAAATCCCCATACCCCAATAAATTACATATAAGGCTTCAAAATGGGGACATTTGATTTTTAAAGTTCTACCCCCAATAGACTTTCATTAAGTTGAAGTTCGAATTCAAACTTTTCCCATGTTTGAAAGTTCGAATTCGAACCGAACAGGGGGGTGTTCGCCCCATCATACCAGTTAGTACATACGTCTTCTCATTCCCACACAGCTACCACCTTTTGTATCACTTGCCCCTCTCTTTTTGATTGTAAGCTCGCAGAGCCCTCCTGATCATCTTGTCTTGAATTGTATTTTAACTGTCATGGCTTTAATGTAAAGTGCTGCACAAACTGTTTTATCACTATATTTTCACTATATTTTTATATACCTCCACTTTTTTTCATAATTCCTTTGTTTCTTTTTTTCTTATGTATTCTTTCTACTGAGAATACATTTATTATGATTTTGCCTTCTATACTTTGCAACTTTTGACATGTACTGTTGTAATGCTATTGGTTTTTTTTATATTTGTATGTGTTCTGCTGAAAAATACCAATAAAAACCAATAACATACCAATATTTAAAATAAAAAGTTAAAAAAATGTGTTTTGTTTTTCCCCTGATTACTTTTTTAGATGGCTAAAATGGTATCAGGAAAAATTAGCTTTTGGCCAAAAGATTAGAATAAACACATGTATCCTATTGTTTCTATGCAATAGAAATAAGTACGAGCTCAGATACCCCAATACATTATTTCAGTTTCTTGATAAAAAAATAAGTGCATAACTAGATTGCTTATTGTGAATTACAGCAACATTTATGTTTAAATTCCTACAAATTATCAGGCATACTTTAAAAGTAGATTTAGATTATCATGGATTGTTGTATAGAATGGGTTATGTGGTCTGTGTTCTGGCCATTGTTGGATGGAATATAGTTCAATACTGCCTGTCATTGTGCCAGAGACAACATCTGTGCTGGCTCTTTCTGGATTTGAAGATTGTTTGATCACTCGTGTCGTAACAATATTGTTTCCTAGGAACTGTTCCAATGAATATGGTCAAGGTGGCTGGCTTTTAAACCAGTAATTAGATGAAACAAGTTCTGACATTGGGAACATAGTCAAAAGTAGCAAATCCAAATTCTGGCTACAAGACTTTGCTTACAATAGAATCATCAGGTTTTTGTTTTATTCTCATCTCTAGTGGCTACTCTTTCAGATTACTGCTGAACAAACCTGTTTAATTGCTTGCTCACATCATGAATTTCTTTTAAACCTAGGTTTTCATAATTTAACTATGCAGTACCCAGAAATGTTGGCACTGTAGAGGTAATTATTTATGCATCTTAGATAAAAAAAATAGGATTGCATTCAATAAAAAAAATTATGAAGAGGAAGGCAGAATATTTAGAGCACATGATAACTCAAGTTGCAGGTCTTAAAGTGGACCTGAACTCAAAACCTGAATATTTGCTATGATAAAGGGAACATCTAAAAATGTGCCAAAGCAGTAGTCTGAAAGACTGACCATTTGCCTTGAATTCCTCCTGAACATTAGTGTACTTCCTAGTATGTCAGAAGCCTAGGTACTTCGGTGCCTAAAGCCTCATTGCTGTATATCTGCAGTATGATATCTAATATACTGCTACAATTGGATGCTATTTTTAGAAAGATTGTAGAGAGATTTGTTGATGTCCCTACTGTGCTGCTCATTTCTCTCCCTGCTAAAGGCTCAGGTATGAGGAAGAAAAACTTCCTTCTACCTGGCTGCCTTCACAAAAAGAGACACAGTACAAAATAAAGCAAGGTAAATCAGTAATGGGGAAAAGGTCAGCTGTAGGGAGGGACAACAGAAGCAATACTGGTGACTTGTTGTTTGTCCTCTGCCTGTCTTTTGGTCTAAAACGTAGGTGATAACATTGTTTTCCACACTATGTGAAACAAGGCATCTAGCTAAACCACACACCCATGCATTCAAGTCTGCTTGGCACCAGCATCATTTTACAAAGTTAGACTTAATAATTGTGCAGGAGAATAAATAATTACAGTATATTATTATGAATTGATACATGGCCACAAACAACTATCATAGAACAAGACTTTTATCCTACATATTTGAAATTTCCTTTTTTAGTTTTCTGTACAAAGCCAAAAAGATGTTGAAATGTTGATACATATGACCAGATCCCTAAACTTGAATTAATTGTTAGGGTGTCTATAACATTATCTGAACATTGAAACTTAAATCAACAGTGTCACATAAAATATTAATAACCACTTACATAGCAATTCACAACTTTGCCCCTAGCTATATCTCCAAACCCATGTCACAGTATCACCCTAACTGTCTTCTCTGCTCCTCCCAAGGCCTCCTATTCTCTAACTCCCTCATCACCTCCTCTCATGCTCACCTCCAGGACTTCTCCAAAGTCTCTTCCATCCTTTGGAACTCCCTACCCCTACTTGTAAGGCTATCTCCTACTCTGTCTGCTTTTAGGTGATCCCTGAAAACTCACCTCTTCAGTAAAGCCTATCCAATCTCTACCTGACCACTGAGCTCTTACATTATTATGCAACTGATTCCCACACAGATGCCACCTTTTGTGTCACCTGCCCCTCCCTTTTAGATTGTAAGCTCTGATGGCAGAGCCCTACCTGCCTTTAGTAAATCAATCCCATGGACTCTCCATGAGTCACATGCACCTCCATACCACAAAGTAACAGATATTTCCTTCAACTCCCGGTGCTCAACAAAAAGGTGTGGGAGAAAATGAAAGGCCAGTATATACTTGTAATCATTGTCTGAACTCTTTAGTAGAATATCTACAGCTGCCAGTACTCTTAATTTCTGAACATCCCTGAGTCTGTGACAAAATTAATAGCCTAGAAAATCTACATAAATGGAAGAATGCTTTGACACTTAAAGTAGAACTAGTGCTTCCCGTTAAAAAAAGTTATGTGCTGCAGCACCTAAATAAAATTGCATCTGCACTTACAATTTTCTCTTAGCACAGAGTATGTAGCTTCATATTATTCTGCGTTGCTATCTAGTGTATTGCTGGGATTTGGAGTCCTCTATAGCTGGTGGTATTCTGCATTTCGGTATAATGTATTGCTATGTGGTGGGCCTACATGGTGGATCAGTGGCTTTAGACCCGCTTCTGTGCTCCCTTCATTTGGTGTGGCAGCACCCCTTCTGAACCACCATGGAGTGTAGGCTTGAAATCACTCAAGTCTCTCCTCCATGCCAGATTAGACGGGTCACCGCCGGGAAAATAGAAGCAGGCCCAGAAGTGGCTCCTAAATTAACAAAACAGCACTGGAGAATGAGGTGATTAGAAGGTGGATCAGGAGGGGAAAACATAGGCAAAGGAACAATTGGTCTATTCTTCTTAAAGTAAGGCCAACATTTATTCTGCTAAATGTTTTTGGTAAAACAATCCCAATAAGTGTATACTAAACGGTTTGTGTGAATTGGTAGGTACCAAGTGTTTTTTATAAACATGTCTGTGAAGGTTCTCATTCATCCAGGTCATGGAATATCTGTAAAAATTAAGTCAAGGCAACTGGACTTGCTGTATTTTTCTTGAAGACGTTTCACTGGTCATCCAACCGGTTTTCTCTATTCAGAATGACTTGTACAAAAAATGATCTGGGAATAAATATGGTGATTGCTACTCCAATACACATAATCTGTTGGTCACAACCAGGTGTTGATTGCATTTGCATAATTGGAGTCTAGGAGGTGTTATTAACCTGCCCAGAGAGAGGTGTTAAAACAGCATTGTATGTGGCAGACAATAGATGTCTCACCCGCCCCACCTCTATTCAAGCTTGGCTTCTCCATTTTTACATAAATGGCCTCTTTCACACCTCTTTTAAACCAGTCCTCCTCCCTGTCTAAGATGCGTACTTGACTGTCTTCAGAGGAGTGACCTTTTTCCTTCAGATGTAAGTATACTGCTGAATCCTGACCAGAGGGTTTGGCTCTTGTATGCTGTGCCATACATTGGTGTAGCTGCTGCTTTGTTTCACCGACATACAATTCTTAGCACTCCTCACTGCACTGGCCTGCATACACAATGTTGTTCATCTTGTTGTGTTCAACACCAAAACACAAGATGAACAATATTGTGTATGCAGTCCAGTGCAGTGATGAGTGCTCAGAATTGTATGTCGGTGAAACAAAACAGCATTTTAATAAATGGTTGCATTCTTACATACTCCTGAGTGAACTATATGTATTTAGCTTGAGCTCAATTGCTGCTTTTGTAAAGGTAAAGTGGAACAAATTTAAAAAATATTCTATGTTATAATGAATATTTACAATTGATAATTGACTTTTGGCTAAGCAGTACTCTGAAAAATATTCTGAATTCCTCCTGAAAAATAGCAGTGCACTTTATGGCATGTGAGTGTGGTTAGGAATTTCTGTCCATACAGCCCTATAGCTGTATATCTGCATATGTTGCTACAGTGCTGCTCACTGTTATTCTAACAAGAGACTATGAATTGGGGAGGCAAAAGCCCTGCCTCAATCAAGGTGGCCCCCCCACAGAGACAAAGTGCAGAACAAGGCATTGTAAGTTAGTACTGGGGAAATTAGCTGCAATTAGACACCAGGCAAAACTGTTGACTTGCCCTTTTGCCCTCAGCATTCCAGAGTTCAGATCCTTTTTAAAAATTAAAGTTTTTTTATGGGACATTGCAAGTGATTTGTTCATGCATACAGGAGTTACTGACAGGTTTGCTCTGATACCCAATACAGTCATCTAAACTTACAATGTGAATGTTTGTGAAATAACAAAATGCTAAGGCATGCAAAAATATATGTCTAAATATTTAGTACTGCACTTCATATTTGAGTACAATTATAGCAGAAAAAGTGTTTTAAAAATGATAACGCGTGCAGGGACAACTAAAGGATATACAACTCTGCAGATTTTGTAAATGCCTGTGTTGTAACTGTGCATTCTAAATGTGTTAGATTTGTGCAATATGTACACATGTTTTCTACATCATATATGCAGCTCCCACATCAGCCTATATTGGCTCTCCTAATGCTCTATCCAACACCAGGAATAAGAAGAAGCCCTGTGTAAGTTTCAGACTGATCCTAGTATGAGTTGAGAAATCTCTCTTTGCCCCCAATGACAGCACTGGTGCCTAAGGGAAAATGTAAATGCTTACAGGGGACACTACAGCTAAGAGGTCTAAGTACCATGGATTTAACCAGGTACCTGAACTAATCATGCAGCTATGAAAGATAAAGGGCAGGGATGGCACTTTTTGTTTAATAAGTGTGGCAGCAACAATGCTCATGAAACAGTTAATCATGTACATTTAGCTAACATTAACTGTATCTTAGAGCATTTCTATAAAACGAACCACCAGGAATACTTTAAAGGGCTAATACAAACTGTAGCAATAAAGTGAAATATGTATCATCTTCTTTCAGAGATGAAAACCTAGCCTAAAATGATATACTCTTGAAATCACTTCTGTGATGAGGCTGCATTTTTGCCTGCTATCGTGTGATGAGTAAAACTCTGACACTTCATATTGATTAAGCTTTCACAAGTGTGCCCTAATATCTGTCCTTTGTGGAAGCTTTTATGATACCGGGAAATTAGATTTTATGTACTGAATACAAAGATCACAATGCAATCTTTAAAGCAACAGAGAAATGACAAAGCAATCCAAGGTTGAAGTGAATAATGATGATGTCACTTGTGGACTAGAAATTCTGTGTTATATAAATCTCTCTAGGACAACATGGTCTAGAGAGAAAGGGAATAGGGACTATCTATGGAAGACAGTAAAATAAAAATGTGATATAATCCAGAGATAGTGAAATAAATTTGAGTGACCTTTATACAGGCAAAGAATGATCCCATAGTACAGATAAAATGTGCCCCCTCATTTTTGTGGATGAGATTCACTGTATTCTTTTGATAGGAACTTTGAGTTTCAGGCACAAAATATAAACACAAACTCTTGCATAGCAATATCTAGCTTTTTTGCTTCAGTTTTCATAAAGCCTGATTCTCTGTGGGAAGAATATTATATATCTGTTGTATACATCCCAAAGCCTGGGATAGTAGATACAGAGGCATTTTGGATAATCCAACTAATATTCAGGAGTATGTAATCAAATCTGAAGCAGATTTGGCCCATTCATCACAGTGCCCAAATTTGACTGATGATGACTGAATATTTAGTAAATATGACAAACACTCTGATTCTGTATGGCGAAGACAGATTTTGACAAGTTTTGAAGGCAATAAAGCATAATGAGTTCCCTTGGTGCATTTCAGTAAAAAATAGCAGAGTGGAGTAGAAACTCTCACCACGAGGACTGCTGATCAGAGCTTTTGGACAAATTTATGAAGCAATGACGTTAGAAATATTTATGTGCATGTGACAGTTAAAGGAAGGGACCTTTCTTTACTACATATGGACCTAGATGCAGGTCAGGTTATTGTAGATTAAATATTATGAGTTATCACATTGTAACTGCCTGATCTAACTGCTTACTTCTTTGAGAACCTTGTCTTTATATGCCATAGAACAATGTCTGTGCTGCTACATTAAATACAAGAATAATGCTCAGAGTTTCCAGTCACGGGGCTGTAGTAGGCAAAGCAACACCCTATTTCTAAAGTTCGGTAGTGGTTGCCCTATTGCACCTTGAGTGGCTATGCTAGTTTTAAAATAATACATGACATCATATGCATATATTCATTTAAATAAGTGGCAACAGATCACATGCTTTCTTTCAATTCCGATTAATTCATATCTGTCTGCTATTTCAGGGCTTTCCTCCCTACTGCCAGAGTAATGAGATGTGTTCCATTTTTTTATTTGACTCCTATGGAATAATGGTAAGATAAAAATCCGCCACTGCTGGACACTTGCAAAGTATGAATAGAATAGCATCCAAACATTAATCTTTCCTTTTGGAAAACTGCAAAGGAAAGCAACACTTGTATTTGCTCCTGGTAGATAATTAAAATGTTATTATTCATAGTAGCATGTCATTGATTCCTTTGCTGATCCTTAAAACATCTGGCCTACTGTTTAAAATTCATGTAGTGCAGTACCCATGTCAACCCATGTTGATAATCAGAGGACCTTCAATTAAGTCCCAGAACAGCAACCAATGGTAAACAAGAGGAATGACTGCATCAGCCTTCAACTGACTTTTTTTTATTTTAGTGGCAATTAAAATAAGTTCTCCAGCCTAGAGTTTAATTAATTTTCATTAAAAATGTAAATCTTGAATGATCACAGTGATTTCCTACTTGAGAGGTTATCGCATGTACCTAGTACAATTCACCAAGAGATAAAACATACCTACACCATCCCTAAGATAATGAAATTACATTTTTGCATTTCTTTTTACCTTAAGGGCCTGTTCACACGACGTCCGTTTTGTGTGCTGACCGGATCCGTACGCTGCTGCACTCAAAATGCATCCCAATGTATCCCTATGTATTTTATGGGCTACAGTTCTCACGTGCGCAGTCTGTTCAGGTTACGACAGAAAAATACTGCATGCCACATTTTGTACGGTCAGGAAACGGTCCGGAAACGGTCAGGAAATGCAAATGCATCAAAAACACGTCAAAAACACGTCAAAAACGCATCAAAAATGCACTGCACTGCAGCTAACATACTAACAGCCCCACTCCAGCAAAATAATTTTTTTTTTTACTGGAACGCATCCAAAACGCGACCAAAACGCGGCAAAAACGTGGCAAAAACGCACTGCATCAGTCTGCAGATCCGCAACTGATCAGGACCTGATATCATGTGAACAGGCCCTAAAAAGACAATAACAATGACAATGATTTAAAACAGGCTACACACATCAATAAGCATTACTAATATATTCTGTTATGTATATTATAGGTCCAGTGTCCTTCTCTTCACTGTGTATAATGCACTATAAGCCACTGTCGAGATAACGTATTGTCTCTAGGACAAAAATTGATAGAAAATCCAAAATAAGTGAGTGAATCTTATAACAAAAACACCATTTAAAATAAAAACTTTAAAAAAATTAGTTGTCCCCACTTTTGTAAAGATTTATTCTCTTGTTGAGCCTCTGAAAAAGGGAGTGAAGGTAAATCTCCCTAAAGAGACCCACACAGCAAAACTAAGAGGGTTATTCACAAAGCTAACTGAAGAATAGCCGGAGGTCATGGAGGTACCGAGCCGAATAGCCGAGCTGAATGACGCTCGGCAGCATTTGGCTATTCACTCACTGCCATTCGGCCCCTATGTGAATAGGGGCGAAAGGCAGCGAGGGAGCTGCCGGAGCTTTGTTGGATCGGCTCAGTGGAACTATTTTGGCGGAACCAAAGCCAGCCGAAACAAGCCGATGTACGGCTGAAATCAGCAGTACAAACTTGAAGTGAATAGCTGATATCCTTCAAAGTTGACAGGGGTTCAGCTCATTCATACTCTATCCAAAACAAACAAAATAGCAATACAGGCACTTCAAGTGAACCTTTGCTGTAAATGGGAAAAATATGTTGTGGGAAAATTATTATTCCTTTAATAAATTAGCCTCCACACTTGATAAAGAAAAATATAATGATAAGCATTTATTGTATTCTAGCTGCCAGTGAATGTGATTGATTTATTTAAAGTTTTCCAGCTATGTAGAATATACAGAACCTTTGTGTGTTTTTTAGAAATCAAATCAAGCCAGTAAATAAAGAGTTAAAAAGATACCCTAACCACATAGCATAGATAACAATAGATAGCCATAAAAAACCTTCGACATGCATGATAACAATAAATGAAACATGCATTGTGCTGTCATAGCTGGGTATTAACATAATGGGAGGTAAATAATGACATGATTTATATGACTCGACAATGATTTAATTCCTGTATAATTACTTTTTAAACTAAGAAATATTTTTGGGACTTATGGTTTCCAAGCTGCTGCTGCAAATAGCTTCACTAAAGCATTTGCATTAGTCAACTGAATTATTCTCTGGAAAAACACCAGAGCTCAATACCTCTTAATTGAAAACTGGGAAAAGGGGCACATGAGAAATGTAAATATAGAAAATGATTAAAAACATGTTTAAATGGGATTGTGGGATGGTAAAAGCTCTCCTAACAATAAGAAAAATAATTAAGCATTAAGACACAACAGGGAGTACTTCGCTTAGTCACTGAATGTGTTATGGGCACAAGGACAAGACTGAAAATTTAAAAAAGGCATTAGGGAGGCGTTCTATTACCAGGTGAATCATTTTATCATATGTCTTGGTGTTATTATATGTTAATATACTGTCTCACATGATACTGAGTCATAAGAATAGAAAAACATCCCCAACCCTATTTTTGGTGGATACTAACATTATCAGGTAACCTTTGTGGTTTAAAGGGATTTAATAATATTTCTCAAGGACATGTTGGACAGCTTCTTTGCAGGTTTTTTACAATCAAGAATGTGAAAATCCAGGAAAGTTCTGTTTACTGAACCCAGCTGGAAATCCTATTTGTCTGCCCCTTTTAAAGTCCATTTTGTAAGCGCTTGTTAAAAAGGTATAGGGTAGCTGGCCATTTCCAAGTCTTTTAATTTTGCTTAAAGGGAAACAATGGAAATGCACAATTGCATTAAATAACATGCTTGGGGATACAATTAAACCTGCATAGGAAGTTGCACACCGGTATAATGTACTCCTGCAAAAGTGACGTTTAGAAAAAAAATAATTTCTGCTTAATGAGAGTTTTATGCTGGCCTAGAGGATAAGGGTCTCACCATGTCTTAAAAAGTTGAGGAGGTGTCATTTAACTTTTTTTGTACCCCCTCTCATTCATGTAGAAGGGAGGGCTTAAATGGGGGCTTGCAGATTTCTAGGATCCCCCCTCACAGACCCCCATATTCATTGAGCCAAGGATGTGAGGGTGAGGCTCTTGTCCCCTCAACATAGAGCCAATGTTCCTTTCAGGGGAGGATGCTTCAAACCCCAGCAAGGTACTCTCCCAATGTTAAGGGCATTTGGCCTTGTCAGCATCCCTCACTTTGCATCCAAACTGCATGCCTGGATTTAGGTCTGGTATTGGGGGGACTCACAAAAAATGGCATGGGGTTCCCCTTAAGATCTATATTTGGTCCATGATGTCACCTAGAATCCTCTGCAGGCTTGCTTCACAGTTAAAAGGCCAATGAGAAGCTTTAGGTTTGGCCGGTGTGCAAACTGGCCAAATCTGGCCATTAATTTTGCATGTTTGCACAACTGTAACAAGCTGGGTTTGGCTCAAACTAAAGCTCAATTCAAACTTAAAGATCATCCCTATTTATTACCTGGAGCAACAGTTTTAGGTCAAACACACATATGCACTTGAGGTAATTTAAAACATTTTAACTCAAGGATAAGGATCTGTGTTTAGCCATAACTGCATTTTTTAAATATCATTAGACTCAGCTGAAAATAACTGTCACTTTTTTGTACAAGCATTATTATCCTGTTGTGTTAGCTTTGTGAGCCTATTATCTTTAAATTAATCATTTATGGAAATAATTTTGTAAGCCAATATTACTCTTCTTACACAAATGATAATGGTTTGTCCTTCTGCTGATTCAGTGTCTTCATAACTTTCTGGCCTCGAGGGCTAGAACTAGTGCGTGTATCAGGAGTTTTTACTTCAAGTGGATCCTTACTTTTTCCGGGTCAGCAACACTTATATTACTGAACAACAGCCAGGCCACTAGCATCAGGTAGATAAGTAGCATTTTGCAGAGAGCGGTTGATACATTTCTCCCACTGTGTTTCCTTTAAGTAAGAAGGATTAGCTTGACAAATTTGGCCTGAGTTACTAAAGTGAAGTAGGAGAATTAAACCAAGCTAAGGGAAACTACCCTTGCAAAGTGAAAATTCCCTTGTAAAGTGAACAGCCTATTTGCCTTTAGTAAATCAACCCCATTAATTCACAATTGTAAATCACCCCATGGTAGAGGAAGAATTATTTTTCCTCTGCAATATACATAACACAATAAATACAATACATCTAAAAACTCTTAAAACTGTCGATTGACAATAAAGTGAAAGTTTCCTGAAGCACTGGTTTGCAATTAAGATTAGTGTCAGACAGGTGCTTTGTGCTCAGGGTCTAGCACTCGAAGGAAAGTAGCTTTATGGTACTTTAAGGGTATGGATGGACACTTTGCTACTTCCATGTAACAAGACCATGGAGATTACCCGTGATTCATATTAGGATGTTTTGTCACAAACCCTGTTTTAAGGCATTGCTTTTTTTCTGGCCTGTAATCCTCCAGCAGGCACATCTGACAGGTTGTTAATGGATTATACAGAAAAAAATTAAAAGCAGATGTGATGCTCAAAGCTCCATCTGACATAATCCTAAATCTGAAAGATGACAGGCAATGAAAGATTATCAATTAATCCAGTTACACATTTACTAGAAATGATAAAAGGTGTTTAAATACAGCTAGTACAATTATGCAAATCAGTTTTTAAATTAGCTTCCTGTAATTCCTAGTGCTCAGCACTAGGAGTTTATCAGGCCTCAATACAGTGAATAGTGCTGTAAAGCCAACACTGGGAGCTTGTTTGAAGGAGACAGAGCAGAGTGATGACCTCACCAGTGGGCTGATAATCCTTCAGTGTTCAATAACCAACCTTGGGTATGGGCAGAAAACTTTGTTTTGTACTGGTTAATTGCATTTTACAAAAATGGAGAAAAAAACACTGCTGACTGGCTGAAGTATCTGAAGCAAAATGGTACAAACACAAATCTTGTGGCAGATCAAACAGTTTGAATATGTATTTTTATGATATGTTTACATGTTTGTAGCTCAGTTTTAAAGCAATGTAATCACAAGGAGCTTAGCTTCCCCCTAGAATGCTTAGGTATCCCATCGGGCTGCTCTGTAATACAACCAGGTACCAGCATCACAGAAATGGTGACAGTGAAAGAGGCGGAGATCAAATATAACACTACTAGCAGTGCTTAAACAACCACAGTGACAGTTTATTTTTAAAGTATTTGTGAGTTTAAGGTAAATACTGTTAACAATGTTATAGTTTGTCCGAAGCACTGTTTACTGCCACTTTTGCCACCAAGCTTGCACTGCTGGTAGATGTGCATGTATTAACTGCTCACAGTTACCAGAATACAATAATTTTCATGACAGTAGTCCTTTAAATGTTAAGTGTCTAAAAAAATTGTGCTAAAACAGTAATTATTTGTTTAACATCATTCTCAATACAATGCTGTTGCTGGTTGTAAATGCAAAGCTGGAGTTGACTTATTATGTACATTATGTTGCTAAGCAATCTCTTTTGCACATTTGCACATGTATTGCTGTTCTTTACCCTTGGGAAGTTTTGCATTCACATTAGATCCCTCTTTGCTTCTCCTAACAAGAAAATCTGCTTTAACCATGAAAGAAATGCCTAGCAGCACCTTGTCAAGCTAAATGTACCAATCTGCCAGCCTAAGGCATCCTTGCCCCATTAAACCCTGATCATGGTACAGTACACACTCCAGGGACATAAGACAGAGATAATATCCTTATGGATTAAAACAGTTAATAGTTTAAGAATGAACTTTATCAGCCATGCAGTTGGTATATATGATTTAGCACAACAATGCCCTTCAGATCTCTTAGACATATAAAACCCTAACCTTTGTGGTGCAGCATTCTTAACTGTTATGCTACTGTATAAGCCATCTTACATTAAATGCTTTTTTAGAAGTCGAAAAACTAGACATGTAGCTTCAGTAAAGCACAATGGGAGTTACAAATTATGATTTTTGGTGAAATAGTCATTCTAATTATTTTTTTAAATGTTGCAAAATGATTTATATCAATAATACTTTTAAATAATAATGGAACTCATCTATCTGCCCTGTTTTCTGCCCATGCACCTCTCTTTTTAAGTTATAATCTTCCAATAACTTAAACATGCCTCTAGTTATTTTTGTAGAGTGTGGAAGGGTAGAACCTGTTTTTTTCCTGCCTGTTTTTTGGGGTTTTTTTTGGTGCTTCAAACCTGTTTCCTCTAAAGTAACAGTAGATGGCAACTGGCATTAAGTGGAGTGTTCCAATAAATCAGGTAATGTTTTTCTTCTCTAAGAAAATCTACTATGTGTAGTAAAATAAAGGATAAGGACACCTAAAGACATAAGCAAATTGTTGCATGATTAATTCAGTCTCAGCCAATTGGGCTACAATTGTATGTATATCATTACTATAAGACTGGAGTAGACACTCTCTGGCCAACCAATCTTGATGACAGTTGAATTTCCCATCCAGTCAATCCTATTCCCCTAAAACAGGGTCAGTGTTTTAGAAATCTAGTATGTGAAAGGAATGCCTTGCCTATACAAATGCGCATGTTTATGGAATTCTCATTGTTAAAAATGATGCTTCAGAAGCTGATTTTTCTGACCCCCATTATGTATCTATGGGTGCCGTCAACTGTTGGCAATGTGTCATTTTTTATGAGTTAATTCTCCACTAATATATCTTACACTACTATTTCAGAGAAAAGGTATCTGAACAGCCTATTAATAAGACACATTACCTTATGAGCCCTCTCAGATAAGCAGCACAGGACCGTATTAGTTAATTCTTATGCAAGGCCTGACTTCGGGGCAGCATTGCAAATGAAATCAATGAAGAAATGATTTGGTGTGGCCCCTAAGGCTATCTATCACCTTGCATTTGTTTTACCTCTTGCCTTTACTCTTCAAAAAAGTAGAACCAGCTCTTCATTTTAATCAGAGAAAATTATAAATTCCTACCTTGCCTTTGAATGTGTCTTGTGGAAGATTTTAAATTGCACTATCACTGCAACAAAGTAATCTACATGTATAAGATAAAATAAGTCTACCTTGGGAAATATATATTTTTTTTAAAAAATGAAACAGCATACGTTTACAGGTTGAAAAGGGGAATAGCATTTTGGAATACATTAGGAAAATATAGTGCACGGCGCATAAGGGCATTAGGGAAAAAGATCATTCAGTCTTTAACCAACACATGTTCTTTTTTTTATTTATTGCGTTATAGCTTTGAATATAAATTCATACTGGTAAAATGGATTTGTTTCACATATTTTACCAATCTGCTGTTAATCATAATTTATAAATAGCAGAAGACAGAATACCAATGGTAAAATGTAAGTTTTCCTGAACCTGTCATTAAGTTAGCAATTTGAAAATGATATAGCTGCAAAATGTTACATTATGAACACTCTAAATTATTTTTTCCCTTCTATCCCCTATATGAAGTGGGTGAAATGGTTGAAAAATGAACCAGTAAAACAAAAAGAGGTGAATTTATCAAAACTGGAGCAGACAGAAACTGGAGCAGTTGCCCACAGCCACCAATCAGCTTCTCCAGTTTGTTCAGTTAAGATTTGAAAATGAAAGAGAGAAGCTGATTGGTTGTCATGCACATCTGCTCCAGTTTTGATAAATTCCCCTCAAAATGTTTTCTATTAGTCTCCAAAATGGTTACTAGAGATTGTGCTATGCATAATGATTTGAATACCCCACCATTCTAATTGCCAAAACAATGCATTAGCAGAAATTTGAGTTATGCTTGTTTTAACACTTTACCCTAAATATATGATGCAAAACAATTCGAATGTTTATGGCATCAGGATAGAAAAAGAGGTAATAAATATTACATTTAAAAAAAAAAGAAGATCAACTATTCCATCATATCCCTAACCGACACCACCAGTTGGAAGAGTTAGGTCTATCAATTACAGCTTATGCAAAAGATGGAGCAGGATGAAGAGGAGATCGTTCTGCTGTCTAAGGGCCAGCAGGATCCTTTCTACAGCCAACTTCATCCCTGTGAGGCAGAGACAGCATCAGACAGTAGATAAGTACTAGGAGGAGGAGGTGGGTTGGGGTGCTGGCAGAAAAAAGAATATGGGGATGGCTTCCAGGGGTACATCTCACCCTCCCAAACCCTGGGAGTTGTACCCTGGCAGGTGGGATGAGATTTTTGAGGACACTGTTGACTTCAGTGACACAGCGGATTCGGGTCTTCTGCTGCTGGCTATTTGTGGAGAATGAGCTTATTCATGGTGAAATGCCTGCACAAAGAAAGATTAAGGCCATGAAGGTGAGGAACCATTACTGGTTGGCTACCCTTTTGCATCTCCACTGCAAAGGAAAAATGGAAGTTAGCATGCCCTCATGCCCGACAGAGTAAAAAATGTGCCACTATGAAAAGGTGCAAAAGAGACACCTTCCAGAGAGTCTAAACAATGGGGCTAAACACTGCGTAGTGATCTCCTCTGAGTGTGCAAAGACATGGGATGTCTTTGCACACTCAGATCTGGCAGACTGGCATGGCATTTCTTCCAATTTATTGCTGATTGTTTTTTAGCTAAATGCTGGTTATAGCACAGTCAAATGTGAGTACAGTGTTTTAGAATTTGTTTTAATAAAGTGGGCATATTACACTATGCATGTGTATTTGCATCTTCCATATGGTCCCTGGTTCTCCTTTTGGAGCCTGCTGATGATTCCCTCCTTGGGTCTTTGGTATTACTAAATGGAGCTGATTTTGGAGCCTTTTGATGTTTCTTCCATGGAGAATTGCTTATACTAAACGGAACCGCACTTAGTGACCTTTCCTGTAAAAGGGGGTCAGTGAGTGCAATTCCATTCGGGTTATCAGCACATTTGGTGAAGATTAATGCGAGACCGAATACATTTTTACCATTGGTGCTTGTTAGCATCTGATACACCTATTTGTCAATTTATTGCAAATGGTTTGTTGCATTTGGTGCAGTGTTATATATAATGTATGTTACGATTACTGTTTTTGATTATATTACTGTTCATATAATTATATGACTGATTATTTTTTGCAATATTGATATTTAGCTCATATACACATATTATTAGTTTTACTGGGTTTAAAGGATTAAGCCCTGCATGTTTGGTTTAACCTTCCAGAGAGTGTTCGCTCTTACAGAAAGTGTCAGGTTCCCCTTTAACCCCTTCGTGACGGGAGACGTACACTGTACGTCCCGCCACAAAGGGACCAAATGACTTGTCACGTACACTGTACGTGACGAGTTATTTGCTGCACTAGAAGGCTGGTAACCGCGGAGAATCAGCGGTTACCATTCAGTAATGGATGTCTAACTATCTAGGCATCCATTAATGAAAGGGTTAACCTTTTTCAGACACCCGATACCTTAATATCGGGTGTATGAGAGTCACAGCAGAGGGACACACATGCCGGCTTTTGCCGGCATTCTGACAGCTCGTATAGATCGAGAGAGATATCTCTCTCAAGCTATACTGGCTTTTTTTTTTATCTTTGACTTTCAGAAATAGACACATAATGTATCTATTCTTGAAAGTAGAATGTTTCAGTTTGCTGATCATTGTTGCAACAATCAGAAAACCTTTAGTGACAGCTGAATCCTGAACTGCTGCAGGATCAGTGTCACTAACTCATTATCGGCTGTTCTGAAGTTTGAAGCAGCCTGATAATAACCAAAAATGTATTAATTTATCAAGCAGTAATAGTGAGATTAATTCACAATGACTGCTTGATATAATTAAATAAATAAAATAAAATTTTTAAGTTTAAAAAAAGTGAAAAGTGTAAAAAAAATAAAATAAAGGACAAATAAATGAATGTATGTATTGCATTTTTTTTTAGCTGTGCTGGTTTTGTTAAAAAAAATACTACAAATCAAAACTGGGAAAAAACTGGGTTTTTTTTACGTTTTTTTCTCTTTTTTTATATTTTATTTGTCCTAAGTGAGGCGTTAGACACACATATGTGATATAAACATATAGCCCTATCTGTCTTCTAAAAAACAATATATAATATGTGTGGGTGCACTTTGTAAGAAAGTATATTACTGACGTGAAAGAATCACACAGCAAAAATGTCAAAAGTGTGTCAGTCATTTACGAACAGAAACCAAAAACAAGCTCACTCATGAAGGGGTTAAACTCCAACATGCCCCCAATCCTCAGATCAATGATATGGAGAGCAGCAGTGGCTGCCTCTGTAATACTTTTAAGTCGTTTTTCAAACCATAGCATACAGGCCTGACTGCTCCCATCAGTGACTCACAGCAGCTAAACCATATAATGTCTAAATTTCACATTCAGTTAGACAAAATAGCCTGTGAATTGGACCCATGTTGATTAGAATTAGAGCAGCATTACAGAGCATTTAAAGATTCCAAAAACATCAGCCTAAACTTATTAAACGTTGAACATATGTATTCTCCTGTTCCGTCCTTCATTTTGAGGTGAGGGAAAGAAAACTGTCTCTTCAGTACATCCTTAAAACTGTATACTTAAGTGTTATGCAATTTATTTATTATAGGTATTTATTTAGTACTTGCAATCTATAGAGAGCTTTACATATCGTAATCACATCCAGGGCTGCTTTATTCAATGGGCAAAGTGGGCAAATGCCCAGGGCCCACAGCTTTCAATTAGGTCCTTGCAGCTGTGCACAGCTTTTCCAAGTGTGCCTGCCTGAGCTGCCTCTGCCTCCTGTCAGATCACTCTGTCCATCCACCATGGATGGGCAGAGTGATCTCCTCAGCAGTGACAGCAGAGCGGGACCCGAGCTGAGGAGGAGACAGAGAGATGGTGCACGTGTCACTGACAGAACTGGAAGCCTTGCTGAGATCTGTGAAAAATGCACCTCAGCAGAGGTACTAAGGTTTGCCTTACACTATGTGGCCCTTAAGGTAGTGAGTGGAATAAGCCCTGAATGCTTGCTGGTGATTTTATGTTGTCACTGGGGCCGAGCAATAATTTATTTTATATGAGATGACAAGTTGCTGAGCAGTGTAAGGAATAGCAACTTGTATTGTCATATAAAATAAATGATTGCTCAGTCTATTACAATTACTAGAATTTCTTGTCATTGTATATGACTTCCACACACCTCCTGAGACCTTCTGCACCCCTCCTGAGACCCCTGCACCCCCCAAGACCTTCCACACCCCTCCTAAGGCCCTCATGAGACCCTCTGCACCCCTGGAGACCCTCTACACCTCTTATGAGACCCTTTGCACCCCTCCTGAGACCCTTCGCACCCCTGAGACCTTGTGCTCTGCTCCTGAGACCCTCTGCACCCCTCCTGAGACTTTTGCAACCTACCTGATACCTTCTGCATCCCTCCATAGACCCTATGCACACTCCCTGAGACCCTCCGAACAAAGTCAGCATCCCAGAATAGAGCAGCAGCACAGATTATGTAGCTAATGCATATACTATTCTGCATTTGTGTGTAATGTATTACTGAAATTTGTAGTTCCTCTACAGCTTGGACTCGGTGGCATAAGTATGTAATAGCTTAGTAAGAATGTCAGTGATGATTATTCTTCTGTAATACTGTTATTGAGCTGCAATCCCTATTTCCAAGATAAAAAAGCCCTACTGAGGTCCTCTGTCTGAGACATCAGGCCGGGGGGCCCACTATTTTATTTTTTGCCCAGGGCCCACTAGAGCCTTGAATCAGCTCTGGTCACATCAGTTCCCACCATCAAGGAGCTTACAATCAAAGCTACCTATCTCACATGTATACATACACACAAGTCAATTAAGATAGCAGCTAATTTTTCTACCAGCATGGTTTTAACCACTTCCTGTCCGCCGAACGTTGAAAGACGGTCGGACGGGAGTCTCCTGGATGCGGGTGGGCGTCTTCAGACGTCCTTCGTGCCCGCGCCCCATGGCGCGCATGAGCTACAAACCGCCTGAATTTTAAATGGCCAATGATGGCCGTTTACATACAAGCGGTCCGGCGTCTGTAAAGACGCCCGATCGCTTGTATGATGCAAGTGAGGGCGCGCCCCCCTTCCTTACCTCTGGTCGCCGTCACTGTCCCCGCGACCCCTAACATTAGGGGTCGCGGGTAACATTAGGGGTCTTAGAGACCTCTGATGTCTCCATAAAGGGGACCTGTAACAGTAATTTGTTATCACATAGGGGACTTCTTAGCACCCTATGTGATAACAATAAAGTTAAGTGTAAAAAAAGTTTTTAAAAAAATTGCTCACAAAATAAATAAGAACAATTTACACACAAAACAAAAAAAAGCCACAAATTTTTTTTAAAGTCCCCCACCCCCACATAGATGTCCAATGCGTTAGATGCGCCTACACGCAAAAACAAAGATTGCTCCAATTATGCTGCACGTGTTACATATCGCCACGAACGTCACAATGAAAGCAATAATTCTTGGGCCATCAATCACTGATAACACTAAACTGATGAGCGGTAAAATATTATAAAGCGTCGCCTATGGCCAATTTTAGCTATGGTGTTTTTTTGCAATTTCGCGGGCGCGCGCAATTTTAAAACTTGACATGTTTAGTGTCTATTTACCCGACGTGACCCTGCCTTTTATATTTTACAAAAAAATTGGGTAAAAATAAATGTTTCCTAAAATAATAAAGGGAAAACCATTTTTAAAAAAATATTCAGTATTTTTTTGTTATATAGTAAAAAATAAAAACCCCAGTGGTGATTAAATACCACCAAAAGAAAGCTCTATCTGTCCCCAAAAAATGGTATAAAATTCATTTTCAGTACAGCATTACATAATGGAATAAATGTCAGTCAAAGTACCGCAGCGCGGAATACTGAAAAATGGCCTGGACAGGAAGGGGGTGTAAACACACCGGGCAGCAAGTGGGTAAAGTAGGTGGAGGAAAACAAATTGCCCAGATAAAACCCATGAAGCTACAGAAATTTCCAAACTCAATGCATTTTGTGTCTTAGCTGTGGTTTAAATTGAGGATCACCAGTTGTGAAAGCCATACATGCTAACCACCAAGCCACTGTGCAGCTTCTATTCAATGCAATGTAAATTTCCATAAAAGAAAAGCTGTAATTTAGGATTATATATGGTGAAAAAGGACAACTGAAAGGACATAACACAGCAAAATCGTGTATAGCTATTTTAAACTGGGCCTGGCTGTTATCTATTGAAGTTCAGTGTTTCACCTTATGAAACTAAAGGAAATTTGCTATGAAAAAGACAAGGAGGTTGCAATTGCTAACTTACCTTTTTGAAAATACTAGCTGACTGGCTGTCTTGTTAATCCTCTTGTTTCAATATTTGGAGTCATTGACCCAAAACAAGTATGCAGATTAGGAGGTCTTACTTTATTTTCTGCTGGCCTCATTGACGTAATTGATTTAAATCATTGATGCCAGAGACAGCCAGCCAATAAGCTATGAAGCTACAGAAAATTCCAAACTCAATGCATATTGTGTCTTAGCTGTGGTTTAAATTGAGGATCACCAGTTGTGAAAGCCATACATGCTAAACACCAAGCCACTGTGCATCTCCTATACAATGCAATGTCAATTTCAATAAAAGAAAAGTTGTAATTTAGGATTATATATGGTGAAAAAGGTATTTCTTATGGCTAAAACTGCAAGGACATAACACAGCAAAATTGTGTATAGTTATTTTAACCCCTTCGTGACGGGAGACGTACACTGTACGTCCAGCCACAAAGGGACCAAATGACTTGTCACGTACACTGTACGTGACGAGTTATTTGCTGCTTTAGAGGGCTGTTAATCGCTGAGAATCAGCTTTTAACATTCATTAATGGATGCCCTTACTACAGAGGCATTCATTAATGAAAGGGTTAACCTTTTTCAGACACCCGATACCTTAATATCGGGTGTCTGAGAGTCAAAGCAAAGCGGACACAGATGCCGGCTTTTGCCGGCATTCTGACAGCTCGTATAGATCGAGAGATATCTCTCTCAAGCTATACTGGCTTTTTTTTTTTTCTTTCATGAATAGATACAAAATGTGTCTATTCCTACAATGTATCTATTCCTGGAAGAAGAATGTTTGTTTGCTGATCGTTGTTGCAACAATCAGAAAACATTTAGTAACAGCTGAATCCTGAACTGCTGCAGGATCAGTGTCACTAACTTATTATCGGCTGTTCTGAAGTTTGAAGCAGCCTGATAATAACCAAAAATTTATTAATTTATCATGCAGTAACAGTGAGATTAATTCACAAAATCTGCTTGATATAATTAAATAAATAAAATAACATTTTTAAGTTTAAAAAAAAAGTGAAAAGTGTAAAAAAAAAAAAAAATTGTGAAAAGTGTAAAAAAAAAAAAAAAATGTGTAAAAAATAAAATAAAATAAGGGACAAATAAATGAATGTATTTATTGCATTTTTTTAGCTGTGCTGGTTTTGTAAAAAAAATACTACAAATCAAAACTGGGAAAAAAGTGTTTTTTTTAAACGGTTTTTTCCTCTTTTTTATATTTTATTTGTCCTAAGTGAGGCGTTAGACGCACATATGTGATATAAATATGTAGCCCTATCTGTCCTCTAAAAAACAATATATAATATGTGTGGGTGCACTTTGTAAGAAAGTATATTACTGACGTGGAAGAATCACACAGCAAAAATGTCAAAAGTGCGTCAGTCATTTACGAACAGAAACTAAAAACAAGCTCAGTCATGAAGGGGTTAAACTGGGCATGGCTGTTATCTATTGAAGTTCAGTATTTCACCTTATGAAACTAAAGTCAGCTAGTATTTTCAAAAACGTAAGTTAGCAATTGCAACCGCCTTGTCTTTTTCCTAACACATTTCCTTTAGTTTCATAAGGTTATGAAAAAGACAAGGAGGTTGCAATTGCGAACTTACCTTTTTGAAAATACTAGCTGACTGGCTGTCTTGTTAATCCTCTTGTTTCAATATTTGGAGTCATTGACCCAAAACAAGTATGCAGATTAGGAGGTCTTACTTTATTTGCTGCTGGCCTCATTGAAGTCAGTGATTTAAAGCATTGATGGCAGAGCCAGCCAGCCAATAAGCATTTTAAGAAGGTCAGTAATAGGTTTTTCTCTCACTAGAGGTTTCCTTTAAATTTCATAAGTATTAATGTATCAGTAGCTTGTTCATTGATCAGGACCAGATGGATCCATTACCTGGACATGCATGAAATCACAATTGAGATTCTACCATATTTCCTTAAAGCAATCTTGTGAATTGATTATTTTCCTTGGGAACCTCAATGTAAAGAAAACTGCTGTTCATTAAGAGATTACAGGCACTTCATTATTAAACAATTCATTTGTTTTCATCATAACTAAATTAGAACTTAATTAAATTACCAGATGACACTAATGAATGTTTATTTTTTTCTCAATGATAGAAAATGATCAGATACAAGATAAAGCTTACAGGAAATTAGAAAATTTACTATATGTAACTGATATACGGTTATATAAAATAAATGAAACTAATTAATTATAGTAATATATCAAACTGTGTACTGTAAAGTAGTATGTTGCTACCAAATTGACAAAGTCAATTATACTGTTAAATACTTTTAAATGTGTATGTAAATGCCTGCACTCAGTAATGCCTTCTTTACTAGTGTGATAGCACCATATTAATAGAAATAAAGCATTTATGTTATTATGTTCAGTCATCAAAAGGCATGTTCTCTACCAGTTGACAATTAAGAAGAATTTCTATACCTAAAAAATAAATATTACCATGGCATTCAAACCAGAATAACCCCCATTTCCCCGCTGCACCTGTTGGTGGCATAACCTACCTTTAATATCCGTTGCCCCTTCCTTAACCTGCTGTTAAACTTCACCAAAGATAACATGCAAATATCAACATATCTAGCGTTAGGGACTCCCAAAACGACAATGCTCTGGCCTGGCAAATGGCACTTAATTGTGGCAGGCAATTGGAGTCTAAACTGATGCCAAATACCTGGCATTAATGGGGTCTTCTTAGGACTGCAGCAACAGATGGGCACAGCAAGCAGAATTGCTCAAGTAAAGATACTACACTGGAAGGTGCCTGCTGTGCTGCAGCTGAGTTATTTTGTTTTGAATATAAAAGGGGACTAACTTTCTTTGAGCAACATACAACAGATTTCACACATACCCTTCCTTTTCAAAAATAAAAAAGAATATTGCTGGAGGTTCTCTGTATATACCAAAAGGATCAGTGGCATAAGAATTTGCATGCTGCATTTCCAGGGCCACATCTCAAATAGTTTTTCATCTCAGGAAGTATTATATCATAGAAAATCACCAAATTATGAATCAAACTGAACTTGTATGCAGGGTGTGAGTAATATAGGCACTATCCCGCTTTGCCAATCATCAGCTGTAATCAGTTTGAATGACAACTAAGCCAGTAGTAACGAGGTGTTGAACCATGTTCCTAAAGTATATGTAAGCCCCAACAATGAAATGATCATATTTTCTTTTAGTCTAAAATATACTGTTGAATGTAAAAATAAACAATAAGGTGATCAGTGCCAGTAAGTGTAATGTGAAAATAAGAGCTACCAAGCACTAAGGATATAACTAAATATCTGGAAAATGTGAAAAACAATATTGCGCCGAGCTAATAATCATTCACGTTAAAATAAGATCTACCAAGCACTAAGGATATAACTAAATATCTGGAAAATGTGAAAAACAATATTGCGCCGAGCTAATAATCATACATATCTAATAAATTGAAACATATATAAATGAGTCACATATATGAGCCTTCAAACAAATGAGGCTTAGAAAATATCTACACACAGACAAAAAAAGCCATATAGACAAAAAGAGTCCCAGGAAAAAACAAAAGCAAACAATGGTGATTGTGCAAAAAAATTCCTCAGATGATTTGTATAATTAGGATAATCCCACAATGCAGGCAGACCTTCACCTCCACCCAGTGAGTGATGACAACAAGTGAGTGCTCACCTGGGGAGGTAGACCCACAGAGCTAGGTCAAATGCACTTTTTCCCTTTTTAATGGGGGATGGAAGCCCATGCACAGAAAAGGCGATAAGGTCTCCTCAGATCACAGGTACCAGTATAAATTCAGGTGGAAAGAGAAAAAGGACAAAGACATAGTGCGTAACGTCCAATAAAATGCAATTTATTAAATTAAAAATGCGTACTCACAATGGTGTAAACAGTACAGGCATTGGGTATTGCTTCATCAAACCAGCAAGGCAAATGGCAGCAAAGTGATAAAAAAACCTGTTTGTCCGCCTCAGCTCAGTGCAGTGACATCAGAAGCTCTGCCCTACGTACGTTACGTCAAAACACGTGTCTTCATCAGGGTGACACCTGATGAAGTCACGTGTTTTGACGTAACGTACATAGGGCAGATTTATAGGTCAGGCAGGGTGACTGTAAAGCAATGTAATGTCCATTTTTACCACTAGATAGAGCTGAGAAGTACAGAAAATAAACACTTATTTTCTATGCTCTTCAGCTCTATAATGCATTATTATATTACGTTTGACCGGATAAGAAAATATACTAAGAACATTTGTTGTGGCCTCTATTCACACAGAACAAATGTTCACAGAGATTCACAGGATGGGTGGCTCTGCAAGTTGTTTGTAAATCAACCCCTAAGTGTGTATATATATAAGTGCTTCTGATCTCTGCATTTCTATACAGTATGTAGCCAAGGAAAAAATCTAGATTTAAAAACATATTATTAAGCTACTACATGTACATTTTTAGTTTGTATTGAATGATTATCATGCTATTTAAGAGAATCCCCTTCTTACTTTTATTTTTCACTGAAATTGATGTTGTGATGCTGTCTGAATCCTGTTAGCCAATCAGACAGATGCAAATATATTCTCTTCAGCACACATCAGTAATAATCCGTGCTGTACAAAGAATTCACTGGCAGTTTTCTGGTGGGGGACATGTACACTGCAAGCAAAGCCAAGGGTCTTACGGTAAGACAGGGGATTAGCTAGCAGGTGATGTCTTGGCCAGGCAAGGATTTAGACAAATATAATCCAGGCTTTGTTGGAGACAGTTTAAATGTTTAATCTTTACAGAAAAATTCATGTGAAACCTTGTATTATAAACTGTTCATGTTGGGAGGATTAATAACAGGATTCAAATGTCAGTTAGTTAAACATTTAGAATATTATCTAATGCACGGCTATGTGAGTACAGTTTTATCATTGTCCTCACTGTTATATCAGTGACAGAATAAAAGTCACTTTATTTGCTATGTATAGGGAATGTCTAATGAAAATTAATTATACCCTTTATCACTTGAGCGAGAATCTCACAAGTTTCATAGAGCAGATAGCTATATCATCTTCTTTAACAATTCAATTAAAAATAGTAGAAATCTGATAATTGTGATTAAACTTAACTTGGAGTATTTCCACTACATGTGACAGAAAGGAATTTCCCTTGGAGAATCTTGTGAATAACCAGGCAGCCCTTCTCTTCCTAAAACTTATAAAATGGAATTGTAATTATGCAGGTATATTCCAATACCTGTAGAAGGACCAAAAATCATAGAACCCAAAACAACCTAGTTACATAGTTACATAGAATTCGAGGTTGAATAAAGACACAGGTCCATCAAGTCCACCCTTTTGCGTGTGTGCATGTGATTCTTCATGTGTATGAGTCCATGTGTGATCTGTCAGAATTAATTGTTGAAACCCTCTAACCCAGAACAACTTATCAGAATTTAATGTTGCTAAAGTTAGATCAGTACAAGCTGGTTTCTGACTGGATATTTTGGAATGTAATTTGGACTTTCATCCTTACTTTATTTTATTTAAAAGTCGTGTTAGTAGCCATATAAGTACTCACCATTGGAAACATTATTGAAAAATTACTGTTGCAATATGATATAGCCTTGCTAGTACATCATGACAGTATCTGATATATTTTCTATATACATGTAATACTACAGTAACTAAACATGAGTGTCTGGTCTCCCATCATTTTATCAGATTAGACCTTATTGTTTATTGAAAGTAAAATCAGCAATTTCAAGTTTGCCTTCAGTAGTAGGAAATGACACCCAATGCATAGCATCATAAGCACAGTTTATCCAGCACTCTTTTTGTCAGTAAATTCTCATAGACAAACTGCAACCCTGCACTTGACCCAAATGGCTTCCATTCAAATCCTGCATTTTAACAAGATCATAAAAAATGCAATCATCTCCTCAACAAATCCTGATTTAACACAAGGCAAAAAAACATGCTATTCATTGACAAAGAAACATCATCTTGATGTGTACAAAGGGTGCTTGGCTGAGATGCTTTGTAATGGAAATGAGTTGCTGAACAGAGAACCTCAAAAATCACTGATGAATTTCAGCACATGAAGTGAGATAATTACTGCACAAATTTCAGCTCAGTCAGATGAGTTTAAAAAAGCTCAAATGGGATGCTGTTCCAGGTGTTCAGAAAATGGAAATAAAAGACTGTTTTCTTATACATACATATATATTATACATCTCAATGCCACTTGATATGTTATTATGGTTACTCGTGTATGAAAGAAATTACCTCACTAGTGTTAAACTTCTTCTCCAAGTAAGCAATTACTTTTTTCGCTCAGATGTCTGAGATTTAACCTTGTGTTTGCTGGTTTATACATTTAGATAACACTAGATAGACTAGTGTTTAATACTTTTTTTAATCTTAGGTACCTCTGCTTTTAAGTGCCAATATTAATCAGGAACTGGCTGGCACATGTCATTTTACCTGAAATACCCCTTAAACTGTACATATTTATTGTCAGGTTTTTTTTCCTTGTTCAGAATGTCTCATGTTTTAGATCATTAATTATATATACACTTCAGCTTTTTTATAAATAGGGGCAGAATTACCTAGTACTGACCAGATGATCCGTTTATTGAGTAATGTATATGCGTTTGAATTGCCACATTCTGTATTTTTATCCAATTTGGCTGACTGTGTAATAGAACTAAATTAAAGAAGGAAAACTGATTGATGATTTCGAAATGTCTAGTCCATTACAATAAATTGAGCTTTGATTTAAAATGACATTTAAAACTTTTTTTTCAGTTCAAGCTGACATAATAAAAAATAATTAAATCACCACTTTACAACTCTTTACAAAAATGAACTGAAATACTGTGACCTGTACAACCAGAATTTTTCTGACCTGCACAAATACTTTTTATTTGATCTGAAAATGTATTGAAAATGTCTTTTTTTTAAATTGGATTTCGGTGTATGGATAGACATAATCTGGGTTTCATAGCCTCTGATTATATTTAACCCTCACCTAACTTAATTTTTCCCAGTCAGCTAACTTAAGAATTTGTGTGCCACAAAAAAAGTGCATCTAAAGGCAAAACCTGTTAAATAGAGGGGCTAGATCCCCTGTCAGATTTTTGTCACTGTATGTGTTCCTGCTATTGAAATTTACTCTATTTGTTCTGGTCACTATTGTCACTGGAGCTGAAAATGAGGAAGACTTCCCAATTTTGATTTGTTGCCGGTATAGGAAGAGAGGGGTAAACCTCCCATGGGGACACCTGTTTTGGTAGCCTCCTAAAAAGGGATTTATCTCCTTTTCTTACTTCCTGTGGTGTCTATTTAATAGGAAGTAAAGAGCGTTATCCCTAATGGGACACAAAAGACAGAAAAAGTCTGGTAGGGGTTTTAATCATTAAAACTCTTGTCCAAAGTTTTAAAAAAGGTTGAGTTTAAATATATTTTGAAAGGGTCACCTACTCAGCCTACCCTTGATCCTATTATATATACCCTCTGGAATATATGTGTCACTGCTTGATAAAATTGTGTATATTCCCTGGTAAAGTCTATGATGTGTTTCTTTCTAGCCCTAAATCCTATGGCTGAAAAAAATGCCATGTATTGGTTGCAGAAGAAGCCTATTACTAATTATCAGATGATCTAGCATGCCTGGTAGATGGGTATTATGATCAACATTGCAGGTCCATGAATTTTTACTGCTTAAATCTCTGCTTTTTACTTCTATGAACCACTGTTACTGCAATTTGTTAGCAAGTCATCAGGATATTCATTTTCAGCTAAAGCACTGCTGAGTAAAAATGGCAAACCAGTCTAATGTTTGCCAAAAAAAGGCTAAGCAGAATTCATCTTGTGAAATCAATTATTTCAGTTAAACAGGATTTACTTTTACAAAACTAAATTGTGCAAATAACTCCTTGTAGCAGTAACTCCTTATGAAAAATGTATTTCATATTATGCTTAAAATGTGTTTTTTTGTTACTTGATTATGCCTTCATTACTATGCAAATTAAGAGAAACAAGTATATTTCCATGTCCCGCTCAAATAATCAGCATAGTTCATCAGGCTGTAGAAAAGCTACAGAAATGGTTTCTTGGAATGATAAGCAAGATAAATTCACATTGATACATTCTCCAATTTTCTACGGCTGCAGAGATCTGCATGTTGGTGCAATGCAATTTTACACCTCATTTTATAGCCCCTTTGAAATTCAGAATGCTTCTTTAGCTAAAACAATGGCCACTCTGTGCATTATTATTAACAAACCTCAATTTTATTCACAATAAAAAAGTAAAATATGTATCTTTAACTACAATCCCTAAACATCAGACATACTGTTTATTGTGGAGTAGACACATTTATACATTAAACAGAAGAGAGATCAGTACTATAACAGAATCACTTAATATTTTGAATGTTTTTTGAGCTTCTTAAGGGTTAAATTTCATATTTCCCCATCTTCTGTTTGTTAATGTTTAGGGAATACACTTATACAAATCCTTTTTTATAAGTGTTTTTGTATATGTAGGTGTGGTCTATTATTCTGTTCTGTGTTTTGCTTTTTGCTGTATATATTTCTATATGGAAGATGCACACCACACTAGGAATTTGTGTTTTTTTGTAGAAATGTGGTAAATAAATATATACATATATATTTCGTACCTATGATTTTTGTACAGTGTTATTCAATAAGACAGGGAAAAGAACAACAATGGTATGCAAAGTGCATTAACCATAGCAACAACATGTAAAATTACTGAAGTTAGAATGCTGAAAGAAGAACTCTGATTTGTGGCTACAGTTTGCAGAACTTTGCCAATTGCCTTATTAAATAAGCATTAACCAGAGATGCTTTTTTGCATTTCTTTTAATTTGTCTAATGTTATTCTACAATAAAATCTGTGACCAGGTGTTAGAGTACAAAACCTGTTCTTGTACCAGCAATTTTTAAGCATCAAATAAGTCATTTAAAAAATCAATGTGAGCTCAGCTGGGTAGATTTGTATTTATTTAGGTTTAGGTTTTAATTTTTTTTATTAAGATCTCTGATAAAAGTGCCCTGTATGGAGGAGGAATCCACTTTATAAGTGTAAAAGAACAGTAATATGTGCTTGATATTATATTACAGCTGTACTTGGGTAGATGCCCAAAATAACATAATCCCACACACAATACATAAAAACAATTACAAAATTAAAGCACCCCATGAAGTATTGTTAAATGTGTTAAATTGAGGAAACCCTGTTAGGAAAACAGAACATTCATCTTATGCAAAGAGACCCATGTCTCATAGAGAATATATTATCTATAATACAAATGCTGACTATACATAATATGCCAATGTAAAACTATTTTTAGAAAAAGTGCTAATGCTTAAATAAGGAAAAAGAACATTACAATCAATGTTTTATTAATAATAAACCTGGAACATTATGGTATAACAGGAAAATAGGCAATTTAACTTGGGCCCACTAATATGAAGACCCATCAGGAGACTTAATGACTTTCTAAGGCCCGGTTCACACCTGGGCGTTTTTGTATCGCGTTCCTACGCTCTGCAAAACGCTCAAAAACCAAAATCCTATTATTTCCTATGGGTATGGTTCACACCTGGGCGTATTACAGGCCGTATGAACGCGCTACAAAGCGCCCTACGCCAAAGAAGTACAAGAGCTTCTTTGCTGCGTTTTGGTCACGCGTTTCCATTGGGATACAGCCAAGTAGCCCTCGGAAACGCGTGTTTGTCGCGCGTTTTTTATCGCACGTTTGTGGGGCGACAAACGCACGATACGCTCGACAAACACGCATATTCTATACGCCTAGGTGTGAACCCAGCCTAAGAGGCGACAAGTACTGGTCATTTTCCCAATTTTCCCAATACACAGAAAGTTTGATACTTTATGCTAAAATCTGTGATGCATGTTTCCTTCCCATACCTATATTATTAAGGGAATAGACAATTTAATAATTACTCACTACTGGTACTGCTTGTGTCTCCAAATGGCCACAAGTGTGATCTCATGTGAAGAAGGTTGGGTTATGCGAGTAAAGTAAGGCTGCAATCATTTTATAAGCCTCAAATCATTAATAAAAATATTACACAAAGAAAATACAAAATACAGAACCAGCATAAAAATTCAGCAATCCTCAGCTGACCTATATTCTCAAAAATGGAAACTTGTAAAAAGACAGCAGCCTGTTAAATAATATGCATTAAACTTTATATACATATTCTGTGAGTCATAAGAGATTTGGGCAAATGTTCTGTGCTTACTTCCTACATTTTTTCTATCAATCATCCTATTGACATTCTTTTTTATGTAATTAAAAATTATGCAGTGGGCAAATACCCATAAGAACAATTGTGGAGCACTGAATCATTATGATAGGGCTATATTCTTTTCCATTTGTTTTTCATGTCATAATAAAGCAAGTCATAAAACATTTGGTTACTGAAGGTAATGACATGGTAAGGGCATAAAATGTGTGCATCTGTTTTACAAGCTGCTTCAAGCACAAATGCACAGTCTTGATAAAAGGAACAGGAACAAAGCATTATTCCCCATACAGCTGCAATAATAACAACAGTAATGTTGCAAAATGCATAATACATTGATATGCATCTCACTAGAGATGCATATCGATGTACTGTATATAAATGAGTGAACTAATTCACATGAAGCTGGATTTCATTCAGATTACAAAACAGCTGATATTAATATTTGCAAATGTGACATTTCAATGTGTTAAAAGAGATTGTGCTAAGTTTAGTTTCATGCTATGTTTTATGTTGGTGACTGACACCTCCTGCTGCCATCCATGTTCTTCACCTATGTCTTTTTGTCCTTTCCCATAGTCATCAGACACAACCCCTGAGTATAGTGATGCTGGTCATTTACTGTCAGTGCAGTCTTTGGCCACAGTCCATTTGGGACTCCTCTAGTATAACAGCATTATCATTTATTGAAGACACAGACACTACATTTGATAGTGTTAACCACACATGGTCAGCAGTTCTTACTTCTCATTCCATGAGCTAAAGGCAAACACAGGGTTGATTCACACACAATGGTTATTCTACACATACTGGCAAGTCTTCTGGAGAACAGCCTTGGTATATGAGAGGCAGTATTAGTAGATTAGGGTTATAGTAATTACCAGAGTATTTCTAGTGTCTTTTATCATATTATTTAATGGTTATCTTAAAGTAATTTGTATGTAACTTTTACATACATCAAATAAATAATGGAGCAAGTAAAAAATAGCTTTGTGTTTCCTGTTGACACTACACTTGTTTACTGTTTGATCTGCTGCCCAGAACCCACTGAAGAAGGCTATTCATACATCCTCTGCTGCTGCACCCAAAACATTTTCAGAAAATGTTGCAGGCTAGAAACACATGACTCATGGGTACAACAGGATACTTCAGTGTCAAAACCTTACAGATAAAGGGGAACATTTGTGCATGCTTTCTTTGTTGATAATGGTTGGGATTAAACATGTTTTTTTAAATATACATGTTTTTCTAGTTGGGTAAATAGGACTATTGCATAGTTATATGATGTGGTCTTCTTTCCAGCCAGCAGGTGGAACTCTACATTAGAATGAGTCATCAGAGCAATGACTCATCCCTTATCTGATGGCTCAGTTGGAGGATTGTGTTGGACAAATGGATCTGCAAAGCAACAAGCTTTGCTGTTCTGGTTCTGTAGATAACCTTTTGTCACGTAGATAACATTTTGTAATGTACTATGGGTTTATATGTAACACAAGGATTGTATATAGGTGGTAAAAAAAACAGATATAAAACAACAGTTTAAAAATAATTATAAAGGTTTAACAGATAAAACAATTGATCCACATCTTTCAGGGTTTAACTTTAAGAAATCACAGACAACTTCAGATGCAGAGTCAGTCAAGCTAATGTGGGGACGTCTGTTTAATCACTTTTTAAATAAAACAGAGAAGGGTTAACATGGTGCTTGCTGCAAGATGAGGATAATTGAATTATAAATGAGGAACATCTGTGTGGTGCTCTAGAACCACTGCAGGGATTACTCAAATATTTAGAAAGGTGCAGCAGTCGCACACTTTGAAAGTCCTGAGTTGTGAAACTACAGAAGGAAGCAATACTGGCTTAATGCAAATAGTGACCAATAATATGTTCCTTTTATCAGTTTAGAGCAAACTGAACAAAAAAATGGCTGCTGACTGGTTGTGATTGAATCTTTGACCTGTAGAGGAAAGAGAGGATTGGAACACACTGCATTTTAATTAATCAATCAAAGGAAAAAACTTTATTTGCAAGAATTGCATTCTGATAGATGTTTAACTGGCTATTGAGCAGTAGTGGACACATTTATTTAGAACATTCCTAAAAGGAAAGGCTGCAGGGGAATATGTTTTTACCACTGTGTGTGTGTTTGTTTTATTATTATTGGCATAATAAAGTTTTCTCCTTTGTTTACAAAATGCCAGAGCAATCTCTTCTTTTTCTTAGTCACTTGAAACTTCTCTTGATGTTTGCACATGGGTGCAACTGCTCTCAATCCTTTTATTAGTTACCGTCATTTAACCCCTTCATGACTGAGGCCCTTTTTTCCATTTTTGCACCCATGTTATATTCCACATTTTAGGCCTGAAAATGATGTAAAACCCCCCAACATTATATATTTTCTGAATGCCAAGACCCTATAGAATAAAATGGTGGTAGTTGAAAATTTTTATGTTGCGCAATATTAGCGCAACTCCTTATTAAACCCCAAAATTTAGTGACAAATTTAATTAAATGCCCCAAAACACAACAAATTACCCATTTTTTTAATGAAATATAAAAGATGAGGTTACAACGAGTAAAACGATACCCAACATGCCCAGTTTACAGATTGCGTGCGACCGTGAAACGGCGTAAAACTGCAGTACCCCAAAAAATCAATAAAAGACACTTTAAAAGCCCCCACAGGTCATCAATTTAGAGATACCCCAAAATACTGGCCCTAGAATTATTGCTCTCACTCCGGCGTGCGCGGCGATACCCAACATGTGTAGCGCGTTCGTCGTTTTCATGCGTAGGCGCACCCGACGCGTGTTTACGTGGCGACGCGCGTGCTCGTGGGGGCGGGGTACTTTTAAAATTTTTTTTATTATTATTAGATTTATTTTATTTCATTTTAATTTTAAAAACTGTTTTTTTTTTTTTTTTTACTTTACTTTGACTGCTATCACATGGGGGGGCTTGCAAGCCCCCCCATGTAATAGCAGATGGTGGTGACAGGTCCTCTTTAAGGTGATGCTGGGGGTCCAAAAGACCCTCAGTGTCACCTTTACACTGGAAATAAGCTATTGAAGTGCAGATCGCACTTCAATAGCTTATAGCTGGGCTGCAGGAGCCCAGAACTGACAGCCCAGGGACCGGAAGTGATGCAATCTGCATCGCTCCCGGTCCCATAGAACGGGGAGGGGATCGATGAACGGAAGTTCGTCGACCTCCTCCCCAGCTCCCCGCGGACACAAAGATCGCCGGTCCCGGGCCCGTAGGAGGGGCAACGGAGCCCGGGAAGCACGGCGGGGGGGGCGGCCCCTTCTTCGGGACGCAGAAGCGATCTGGCGCCAGGTAAGTCACCAGGATCGCTTCTGTTGTAAAGCCGACAGTCGGCTCTACAAGTTTAAACAGACTCCCGGCGGCAAAAGTCGCCGGGAGTCTGTTTAAACAGCCCCGATGCTGGCGACGTACACTGTACGTCGTCAGTCACGAAGGGGTTAAGAAAGCATATGAATAAATATGAACTGTAGAAGAGCACTTTTATTTATGTATTTATATGCATACATATACTGTATATGTAGTTTTAATGTTTTTAGTTTTGTGTAGATTATAGAATGTTTAAAACCTTTGTCAAGTTTTGTTTTGCTATTTGTGTCCAATTGAGGAGTATTTCCCCCACATTCTGATGTAAGACACAGACAGAAGTAAAAGAAGGTCTTTCCAAAACAAGTGAAACTTTGCCTCATACAATTGTCAGGGAAACAGTGTCCCCATTGGAAGATTGTCCCTTTATTTATGTGCCAGTGGCAGTTAGGAATGGTGCTGAAGTGCCCGAAACAGTGCAATGCACTGTAAACATTTGTTGAGCTTTTCTGAAATGTCATAACATGACCTTTTATTCAACTGTATTCACTGAAGTATATTGCGGTGTACTGCCTTGCAACATTCTACAGTGAAAAAATGACTGCATGTAGTATTTTGTTTCAGTGCACACCACTGCAGTGTGTTGGTGTGAACTGACTTCTTTGTAAACAAAGCGATTTGCCTTGTCTATGAATTAGAACTGCATTGAGCAGGGCTGGACAGCGCCACCTAACACATTTAGTGTGAATGGACCCTTAGACCCAGCAATAGTGGTCACTTGGACAAACAGAGAGGGTTAAACTCTCAAGTGGAGACTTAGATGGCAAAGAAAATCAGGCTGAATCTGATTCTGACCCTTTCCTACTCTGTCAAAATAAAAATGAATGGCTTTAGATACACATTGTCATTTATTAATGTCTGATTTGTTTATTCCAGTAACTAAGCACACTTCATAGTGTTTTTGTTTTATTTGACCTGTTAAATAAGCCAAGTGTATTATTGTTTAAATAAACTAACATTTTTGCAATTAACACCTTTTCTATGACAAGTTTTGACTTACAGAACACTCAAAGTCAATAATCTAATACTCTAGTAGAATAAGGGCATTGCATTTAAGGGCTTATAAAGTAATACTTTAACATAACTGTTCCCACTAGTTTTTTTTTCTCTTTCAGCAAAGCAGTGTTATCACAGCCAAAACAGTAGTTTCAGCTGTAACTGGCTGGATGAGCTCATGAGAAGACTATGATCACAAACCTGTATTTATGCACAGTGATCGTTCTGTGACATCAAGATCAATAGAAAGAGAGCAAAGAAAGGAAATGACTATGATCATAAGTGTTGTGTGTGGCCCCAAGCTCCTTGTTGTCTATCAATGAGCTAATAATAAAACAGTCTAGACATAGTGAATTGGAATTTTCCAATGAATGATTAGGCAGTATACATCACAGAGAGAAAAAGTCAATTAAATGTCATTAGGAAAATTCTGTCAATAACAGAACCAGTACCAATGAGGTTGAAGTTACAGATGTAGTAAAATGGGATTTAGTGTCATTACCTTTAGGGTTATTTAACAGAATGTACATATCTTATGACAATGGAAATACAATCTCTCACTGTATGCCCCACCCTTCATTTATCATTTGAAAATGTTGAGAAGCAAGGAATAGACCATAAGTTATGCATTTAGCAACCACTGCTTATCTTCCAAAATGTGAAGCAGGACTCTAAATGAAACAAAGCTCACTCATCCAATCTAGTGGCCTGTATATAAAACATGTTTCCCCTATTTCAGTATATATATATATATATATATATATATATGTATATATATGTAGGTGGAGAATCCACCCATCATACATTTTGTGAATTTTGAATTCAGTTATCTAGTAATGTGCAGATGAAACAAGTGATTTTTCTTGATTAAATAGTTGAAGTCAACATTCAGACAATTTATTGTATGAAGATTCACAACTGAATTAGTAAATCAAACTCATTACTTTTTCTGTTAAGAAAAAGTCTGCATAAGAAAGGATATATGCTTTCTATTGTACTTTTTCAAATTGTCTCTAGTACAACAATGAGCTAGGGGTACAAGCTTGAGAATTTCAAACAATGAGACAAGACAACTTATCTAATTTGTTAAAACTATACTTTATGAAATATATCTTTACTAAGCAATGTCTGGTGTTAAGCAAAACAAATTATATAAAGTACAAAATAATCCACATTTGGTGTCAGGTTTAATATATAGAGTTGTATCTGTTTCCAAGTTTAGTATGATAAGTCACTTTTCATATATAAAGTCATATGCAGTGCCAAGTGAATTATGCATAAATGTGGCATCTGCCATGTGTAAAGAGTAGAGACTTGCCAGCTGGCAAGAATAACATGCTGAGCTCTATCGATGTCAAGTAGGGGTGGGTAGGTGTAGACAAACACCCAAGCCCTTTCTTCATCTAGTTGTGTTCAAAACAGACCACAAAGGAGCCACAGGGGCCCTTCCACCTGCTTCCTCTAGGGTTCTCTGAACTCTATTAAAAGCATTCCTAAAGCATTTGAACCTTTTGCCAAGTACAGGGAAAAGCTTCTGAATAAAACATAACCTGTTTAGCTAAATTAATAAAGAGGATTGCAGATCTCACTGATAAAACAAGATTATACAATCTAAACTGTTTTAGTTTAGAAAAAGATGACTTGCAGATCTAATTAAATATATATATCTATATACCGTATTTTTCGCTCCATAAGACGCACTTTTTTCCCCCCAAAAGGAGGGGGAAAATGTGCCTGCGTCTTATGGAGCGAATCCCGACGCCCGAGACATGCAGTTTTGGGCGCCGGGCGAGTAGTAGGAGCCACTGCTCGTTTAATACGAGTGATCTAATGAGATCACTCGTATTAAAGCCGAGCAGCGGCGGCGGCGATCACGTTCAGCAGTAGGAGCCACTGCTCGTTCAATACGAGTGATCTAATGAGATCACTCGTATTAAAACCGAGCAGCGGCGACGATCGAGATCACCATAGAGCAGATGAAGAACAGACTTTCTTCGTCTGCTCTGTGTGATCACTGAGACCGTGGCGCTGTAATCACAGCGCCACCTGTCTCAGCGGTCACTAACTGCAGCTTCTGTCACAGCTTCTGTCATAGAAGCTGTGTCAGAAGCTACAGTCTGTCGAGTGCTCCATAAGGCGTGCCGGACCTCCCTGCGTCCTATGGTCCAGTGCGTCGTATAGACCGCAAAATACGGTATATAGATCTATATATATATAGATATATATATATATACATACTGTACATACATACACATATACACACACACACACGCACACACACACAGCAATTACAATGAAAATAAAATTAGCTTTTTAAGCCAAAGACTGTTCAACAAGCAAAAGGGATATAAGAGAAGAAAATGTACAGGAAAGGACTCTTTTCAGTCAGTGTAGTTAGCTCAGAGTGACGAACAGGTGGAACGAATGACATAACACAACAGATTCAAATGGGATTGGAGGAGTTTCCTAAATGTATCTTTACAGTAAATTATATTAAAGAGACACTGTCACCTTGCCTATACAGGTGACATAGTATCTGCAAAGGACATCCCCAGACCTCCATATACCCGCCCTAACTTCCTTGCAGATTTTTGCTCCTCTGTACTTCTGGGTTTGAGGGAACGTGTGACCTGCTCCCCTGTGATGGTTCTTGGGCCTAGCTGCCAATTGGTTGGTGACACAGGCAATTTCACTACTGCTTGCAAAATAGCAAGATTCAGCAAGGGAATGCAGGTGAGGTGGGTATGTGGAGGTCAGGAAATGTCCTTTGCAGAAACAATGGGACTTTGGCCTACATGGGTCACCTATCCTCCAATCAAAGAGTCCTCTTAGCTCTGTTATGAATGTGTAACAAGTGCTTCTTATAGTGTAGTTTATAAAGGATAGTGAATAGTGATATCCAATATGCAAACACTTGATGTGGGTTGACACAGAGATAAAACTCATTTTTTAATCATTAAATGTGTTAAGAGCAGGCAAATAAAGTAGAAATCCCCTTTCAGTAAATCTGAAACCTACATATATGCATAATATTTCTGTTGTAGCTCTGTCTTACTAAAAGAGTACATTTTCACCTGCTGTAGAGCACTTATACTGTATTTTCTTCAACAATACAATAATGTGCAAAGGAAATTCCAATTTTTCATATTCCTCTGTATATAATTGGGTATTTACAACAACCTCAGGTTCACTTAACAACGTGAAAAATATACTTCTTTTGTAAATGACCCCCTTTTAAGTGTCATCTAGAGAAAAAGCTGCAGTATTTAAAAATGTGCTTTGGTAACAACATAAATGACTCACTTATCAATCTTGTGATGCTAGTCAGACAATCGTGTTAGAATGAAACTGCAAAATGATCATTACACAAGGAACAGTAATTTGTATATGTCAATCCAATGCACTGGATGTGTGAATCTTTTATGCCATTTAGCAGCAATATTTAATCCCAGCGAGAAATGACTGCTGTATCTGCTGCTAATCTCTTCTTCATATTTGAATTGTCTCTTCTTATACTGGAGAAGTGGCATGACTAAACATAATGATATTAAATCAATAACCACAGTTTAAGGATAAATGAAGGGCACGATAACTGCATTCAGCCAGTTGTGGAAAACATTAGTTCAGGGTGGAATTTTTATATAACTGTTTTTCAGTGCCACGGCTATTTTATTTTGCTATAAATATCTTGCCATAGCATTGAATATCCCTGTCAGCTCCTTGCTCTGCAATTTAATATTTTGTGTAGCACAATGTCAGAATAATTTTATTAAAGTGTAACTCCACTTTTTCTTTGCAAAAAAAATCCCTCTCTAGTCACTTAAATACAATACAGTAATAAAATCATTCCCACTGTTGCAATAAGTGTTTTTCATATAAGACAGGTAATTGCATCAGAAGGAGATCAAATTTATGGGAGAGTTCTGTACAACAACAAAATATCATTGCTGGGAGCCCAGTGAATTAGAAAGGTAATGTTCATTAATACTAAATTGCATACAAGCTTCATAGTAATTATATGTCACATAGGGCTGTCCTCAGACAAAAACCTTAGAAAAAAAACACACACACAAAAATAAAAAAGCACAAACTTGATGGACCCGTTGGTCTTTTTATGACATCATTCTGTTTCATTCTGCCATCAACAGCCACACTGCAACCTTGTTTTTTTTGGTAGAAACTAGGGTATGAATATACAACTATTCAAGAATGTATCCAGAATGTATCCACTCAGGTTTCTTACGCTGTTCTCTGAACACCCTCCTTACCCCTCTAATTGCAATTTTAGTTTAAAAACTAAAAACTTATATATAAAAAAACCTTTAATTAGTTAAATCCATCTGTGGAGCCCTTTCAGGCTCCAGTGGACTGCAACATTGTAATGATGTTACAATTGTTGATCAATCGGTGGTGGGCACATGATGGTAGACTTAGAAGGTAGATAAAAAGTTTTATAAAAAAAAAAATTGGTTAATGGGTGGGAGAGGGTGGTATGTCTTGTCTAGGGTTTTTAAACATGGAGTAACCTGCTTTTTTTAATGGTTTTTAAATGTACTGTTTTTGTTCTTTAAAATGTATACAAGTTAAACATGAAGGTGTTAGCAAGTCAGCCTTTAATCCAAATAAGGAGTAAGCAGCCTAGGGTGACTACCCTACTCCCTTAAATACATACAATGAGTGAGCGTTGTTACCCTAGAACAGACACTGTGCTATTGGTAGCTTCACAAGGAAAGCAAAAAACTGTAACAGAATACTAATGCAGCCACCAGATCTAAGGACAGGTAAGCTGTAATATATGTATTTTATTTTGTTTGTTTATATACACTATCAAGCAATAATAAAAATTGTCAAACAGCCTTAATGTTTAAGTAATATGCTGGCAGTCTTCAAATATGTACAAACAATTTTCTGTGAAATCACTGATTTGTAGTAACCATTTGCATTTCAATATCGCTAGGAAGTATCCAAGGTCCTAAGTAGGCAAATTTTATCCCAGAATGGATGGGGCTATGTATAAGTTTATTAATTATGGAAGTGGTTATTCCAAATAAGTAAGTTCAGAAACTGGTGGGTTTTTTTCAGCCATATATTCTGAACACAATAATAGCAGCTGAATATACCGCCTAGCTTTAATCACTGATGGGCAGACATAATGCAAATTATGGGACTGCCTTATAAGGTTTGTTAAAGGAGAACTATGAGGCGAGTGAAAATCACTCAGCCTCATAGTTCGAGCCGACGTGTGACAATGAAACTGACACACGTCAGCTCAATAGATCGGGAAGTGAGCGAACACATACCGTCGCTCGCTCACATCTTGATTCTGTGCTTGCAGAGAGCCTTGACTGTCATTCACGCCTCCCTGCAGGGATTCCCCCCCCCTCCCCTGTCGCTGACTGGTGGAACGGACGGGGGAGGGGGCGGGTACAGCTGGCTCTGCCTCTAGATAGGCAGAGCCAGCTCTCACTCACGCAGGTGGGTGGATCCGGACAGTATTGTCGGGATCTGTCCGGGCTGCAGCATCTCAGTATATCACAAGCTTTAGCTCGCGGTATACTGAGCTTTGGGTGACGGGAGGACGCTAGTTTGTGTCCTCTCGTCACCCTTAGGAGAACTATGGGGAAAAGCACTGACCCCATAGTTCTCCTTTAATGGATAGGACTTTGCCCACAAACAGAAACACCTATGGAATGGAGAACTCTTTTTTTAATGACACATTGTATTATGTTTACACAAATTTTACAAAGAAAAAGTAAAACAGTGCTCAAGCCATATTCTATGACATGTTCAAATACAATTATCCTATAATATGTGAAAGCAATAGGATGCTACAGCCGTGGTATTTATAGGTTTCTATGTGTTAATAAAATGTGCTTTATATTTATTGTAATCTGTTTGATATTGGAACACTGCAAACTTTACATACTTGGGAGAGATGTTATGTTTTGTATGGGTAACCAAAATGTTTTTATTTTTTGTAAATATGAATATGTAATGTAGAAGTAAATAGCTAATATTTTTCATGGTTTATAATCTATCCAACAATTAGTTTTTTTTAGCTGATATTGTATACACAACTGTATTTTGAGATAGTGGATTTATAGTAATTCACATTCTTCTGAATATGATGCAAACTGTTTATTCATGTATGCAAATACCCTGTGATTTCGAATTGTCTTTAATAAATACATTTTAATTTCATATCTACTCAGAATTTGCACAGATACTTAAATTTGCATTCTGATGCTAATTTCAGCTTCAGCACAACATTGTGTCACAGGTGCTCTATACAATTTTCGCACAGAAATATTAAAACAATGACTCTTACAATTAAACATGTGGATGTGTGTGTGTTCCTTGGAAACACCCACAAAAAGATGTCTACAGCCTGACAAACGCATATCTGATCTGACCTTCTCAACCTACTTTAACTTAAAATCTTTAGGAAGCTAAAAGATAGTGATGACAAATTAAGTATATTTAATTAAAATAGAACTCCAGCCGAAAAATAATATGATCAAAATGAATAGCCCATTAAGAGCAACACTAAATAAAAAAAAGATACCAGATAATGAATGTTCATGTTACTATTTATATAAAGCCTAAAGCTGGCCATACACTATACGAATTTGCACAGTGGGTGCTGCTGTCGGCACCCTTTTGGCTGGCATCTCTTGATCAGGTGATCAAAGGAGGCGGTCAGAAAATCTTTGAATAAACAGAGCTGGCAGCTAATGAGCTGCTGGCTCTGTTTGGGTATCTTGACAGTGGCCAACGGCCTCCATCAGAATACAATGCAAACAGCTGGAGATTTCTCAATCAAGTGTTGAACAAAGAAAATATTACAGTGTCTTGCCTGAGCTGGATCATAAAATCTGAGTAGCCTGATGGGTCAAGGAGGTTACTAGAGGCATCTGCTCTTTGTATCATGTGGCACAGCTATTAAACCTTATCAGTATCTAATAAAGCAACCAGCAAAGGAGGTTGTCTTTGGTCAAAGAGATGGAGACAAAATATTATTTTTATTCCCTTATTTGGCATGCTGAAGAACAGCTGGACATCTAGGCCAGGGCAGAGAAGTTATATTCTTCAATGTACAGAACAAGACACAGAGTACTTCTGAAACATATGACAGTTGAAGTTGCCTGTATTTCTCTTATGACACGATTCCACAAATCAATATAAAAAAGAAATCAAAATGCAAACTTTCCTTACATGGCAAAAAGCATATTAATAAATGAACAGTGCCATTACAAATGTTGATATGTGTTTCCGTTTGTATGTGCATTAGACATGTGCATTTGGATTCAGACGAACCTGTAAAATCAACAAAAATCAGTTGATTCGCCGGTTCCTCCAAATCCGAAATAACGAATTTAATATATGCCCTAATATACTAAAATGATATTCGGGCATACATAAGTTAATTTTCAAAACACGCCAGCGGCCATATTGGCCATTGGCGTGTTCTGCGCATGCCCGCCACCATCTTTGAGGTGGAGCATGTGACGTCACATGATGGTGACATCACACTCTGAGCGAACGGTGGCCACATCGGCCGCCGACGCGTTCTGCGTATGCGCGTCACCATTTTGGAGTAGATCTTGGTATACACCAAGATGGCAGCGCTCAAACATGTGGGCGCCACAATCTTGGTGTATAGCAAGATCTACCCCAAAATGGCATTTCAGAATGCGCCGGCGACCGATATGGCCACTGCTCTTCAGCATTTTCAGTGTGCGGTTTCGGAGGCTAGTTACCTCCGAATCGGAAACAACATAAAAATTAGTTTCCTTTGAAGAAACGAAATAACATTTTTTTTGTTTTCATTTGTTTCATCTGGAAACAATTTTTGTTGTTGTGCACATGTGTCTAATGTGCATGGATGTGGGAACAGGTGACTTTAAAATAATTTTTGTATTTTTTACATTTCTTCATACTTTACTTTTTTATACTTTAGTGCTATCACATGGGGGCTAATAAGCCCCCTATGTGATAGCAAATACACAGCAACAGGTCCTCTTTATGGAGACATTGGTGGTCTATTAGACCACCAATGTCACCTAGAGACCCCCAAAGAAGCTGTTGAAGCTACAGCAGCTGGAGAAATTACAGACTGTTACAGTGATCGGAGGGGAGTTCAGCAGGTGGAAGTGTGCTGATCTCCTCCCAATCTCAGTACAGAGAGCCATTGTGCCGGCCCCGGGCCTGCACAGGAGACAGCGAAGCCCAGGATAGCCAGCAGCGGCAGTGGAGGGGGAGACGCACACTCCCATCAGCATACAAATGATTGCTTTTTTGTAACAGCCATCAATGGTGCTTTCAAATTTTCTACTGTGAAAAAAACCATTGTGCATGTATAGCAACCTGCATCTATTGCCATACATTCGTTTATATACAATGAACAGATAAAAAGTGGTTAAAGCAGGTCAAAAGCAGGTCAAATGCAAATAAAAAGTGCATGCAAAATAGCAAACTGATGTAAGATTGCCCAAAAATCATTAAACAAAATCCCATTTTGATTTTAGGCTCTTAGCTGGTGCACATTCAGAAACTGAAGCATGTACTGCATAGCCACATTTGTGAATTATCCATATGTACATAGTGCTGCTTATTGATGCAGCACATTGTTCAGGCTGGTTTGTTGATGCATTAATGCAACAGTACAAGTACATATTCTTTAGTAACTCAGGCTTTTTGACTCAGAGGCAGCCTGAGGGCAGATGTCACACCTAATAAATGTTTTGCACATTTTGATCATTGTGGTTCTGTATTATAGACAACTATTTTTTTTTGAATGATGTTAGAACACATGCTGTATGTCCACATGGGTGTGCATATGTGGGAGTTTCATAAACCACTTTATAGTATAATATGTCAGAAACTGTATGAATGTTTATATGCTTGCCTGAATATTTGTCTGCACATTTTGCATGGCATGGCCATAATTTCAAGAATAGCTAATGTATTATTGTGCTGTCAGTCAAACAGTTTGTGTCAGCCTGGCCAACCAAGTGCAATGAACGCATAATAACATCAGACAGGAACTCTGCATATTTGATGCAGATATTTGTGTTATTGACTACCAATGCTGCACATTTTCTTGTACAGGTTTAAATATGAAATATGAACTGCATGAGTAATTCAAATACTAAAAAAGGAAGTCCCCAAATACATTACCAGACAAGCTTAATCTGGTCTGCTAGGTCTGAGAAAATATAAATATCCCACTTCCAAAATCTGGATAATTTGGGTTTTCCAAGAATTACAGCTCAAAGAAAAAAAAAATATGGAAAATGAGTTAAAAATTAGTTAAACATTACTTCCATCAATATATAGCTCTGTCTGTAATGTACAGATCTGGATAGGACCTGAAGAACCTGGAGTCCCTTGAGCAAATAAGCCCTTGCTCATAATTCCTACCACAACTACCCCCCCTTTTAAGTTTTTTAGGATTGTAGGTGCTATATACACTGTACAAATTAAATAATAATACAATATTAAAAATAGCAACAACATGTAGCAGTGGTCTTATCAACAGAGAAGCATATTCAGTTGCAAAAAAAAGGTTTCAGTTTTGTTGCAAACTATAATACAGAGCTCCAATCTGGAAAATAAATCCTACATGAGCGCACAGTTTCCCTGTCTAATAATAGCAAACATACATTCAGAAAGTATACCTTCAGTAACCAACATAGAATGTGCAGCTTGTTTCTGTAGAGATTCAGTACTAGCATACTTTATAGAATCTAAACACACTCATACAATTACCTTGCTGGGCCCTTTATATCTAATTGTTGCCATATAAAGTTTTGCTTGTGTAATATATTAATTAGATAATATAATATATATATTTGACTGCATCTATTTGCATGTTATGTGACTCTCAATCCAAAATATTCTATTGTGTTTAAGGCCACAGCGAAAAACAAACAAAACAACTATTCTTGCAATTAGGCACTTAATGTCTAATGCTCACTTTGTCTAGAAAAATTAAAACAATTATTAGAATATGTTTAGATATTGTTACTTTCAGTCAGATAGTAAATCTTCTGCACAGACGGCCAAACGCAGTAATGTCAGCTGATAAGTTAATTCTTTGTTGATCATGCTACAGCAAAGTGGTTGATGTATTTGCTGCATGGATCTTTTTTGTTTAACATGGCATCTCAATTCAATAAATAGGACACCATCTCTTGGTGCCTGTCAACTTCCCATGAGAAAAGCAAAGACTGCAGTTATGTTGCCTATCGTAGAGGAGCATGAGACAATGCCAAGCATACGCCAAGTCAATCTTGTTTGTATATCTTCAGACTTAAGTTGTGAACAAAACAGTAATAAGGGCTTAAGTTTTCAAAATTAATGAACAAACAATTATTTTCTAAAGGATATATCAGACCTCTAGAAACAAATTACATCAAGTGAAATAATACAACGTGTCTATTGTGAATTGAAAATAAGTTAAAATAGGCCCTCAAACACACTTAGGGACTGATTTATTAATTTTCTGCACAGCCACACTGTGCAAATGCCATTTTCACAATACTCCCAACACTAGATGGAGCCAAGGAGCATGGATAATTCCTATGCTCCATCTAGTGGCAGGAATGCCATGTGAATGGGATTTGCCCAGCATATGGCTGGGTAGACTTATAACAGACCCTGTAGCGTTTTGTGTTTTGTTCGGCAGTGGGATATATCTTATAAATGATTCAGTCAGCAAAGAAAGGCTGAAGTACAATGACACTGTCAGCGAAGTGTTTCTCATCTTCACGCATGCATACAAGGCATTCTAGTGGAAGGTTTGCACATGTGCACTATGCCGCGTGCGCACACACATGCATGAGCACCCATTTGAACATTGGTGCCAGACGGCCTATTTAAGGAGGAGCTTTGTACCTTTTCCTTGCTGAGAGTTCTTAAGCTAGTGATCTGCTTCCTGTGTTTCCTGATTCTGTTTGTTCCTGATATTTACCCAGCTTATTTTTGGACTCTGATTGCTGCCCCTGACCTTGGCTTGATCTGGACCTTCTTTCTATTTGCCAATTCTGCCCTACCTTGCCTGCATGTTACTGACCCGGCCTGCTCCTGCCTCTGTTTGCAGGGGTGTTTGCACAAGAGAAGCAAGGTAGGCCACCCTTGTCATCTCAGGCTCTTACCAGGTATGTGACAGCAACTCTCAGCCAGTTTGAGTCTGAAAGGGGGCCTCCATGGAAGACCTGTACCAACAAATTGCTTCTCTAGTCCAAAAACCCCTGGTAATGGTGGACAGAGGGTGTATGGATGGAAGAGGGGCACGAGTGCCTGATGAAGTGGATAAACCCGGAGCTGGAGATGCAGTTGGACTATTCTGAAGGAAGATGATGGCAGTCACTTCCTGGAATATGACATCATAAATGGGTGAAGCTGGCACCGATGCAGAGCAGAGCCGAAGTAAGGAACATGCTGGGTCACAATCAAGTGGGCAGCGAGGTACAGAATCAGCAAAATAGAGGCAGGGTCAAGAGCAGGCTGGGCCAGTAATGTGCAGGCAAGGCCGTGCAGAACCAGTAAGTAGAAAGAAGGTTCAGATCAAGCCAAGGTCAGGGGCAGCAATCAGAGTCCAAAAATAAGCTGGGTAAATATCAGGAACAAACAGAATCAGGAAACACAGGAAGCAGATCACTAGCTGAAGAACTCTCAGCAAGGAAAGGTACAAAGCTTCTCCTTAAATAGGCCGTCTGGTGCCAATGTTCAAATGGCTGCTTGGGCATGTGTGTGTGTGTGTGTGCATGCGGAATAGTGTGCACACATGTGCGCCCATGCTCATGAGTATGTGCAATCCTTCCACTAGAACGTCTCATATGCGTGCGCACATGTGCAATAAAATGTGCAGCACAAAGACAAGCAACACTTCTTTGACAGACAAAATCAACTTCCACAGGCTTTCCTGGAAGACCACAAATTTGTACTCAGTACACATTAGTGTATATTATATTGACAATAGAAAAAATATTTTAAAACTAAGCAATATGGGTAATTTGTTAAAAATAATTAAGACACATCGATGTCCATTTGAACCAGCTGAACATTTAATAAAGAACTATATTTTTTCCTTTACCTCCCATCCAGAATTTAGCTGACCTTATTATTTCCAGGGAATATGTTTATATTTCATATACTGCATATGGAGGACACTGTGAACGCTGTTCTCAAGGAGTAAAATCTATTATTAGCATTTAAAACCAGGGCCTCACCATCTGTTCCCAATATTCTGCACTGGTTAAAATATAATGTGCATTTTGTGATATTAAAACCCAAATATTAACTTTTTATTTTTAAACACATGTCTGTTGTCTCTAAATGTAGTGGTTTTATTGTAATGTATGTATTTTATGAGCTTTTTATGGTAATGATATTCCTGTACAAATAAACAATACATCCAGAAATTAATGTCTCCACATGGCACACATTTATACTTGGAGAAGTGCTGAGTACAATTATCTATTACATCTAAGAACAGAAAGTGCAGTATCTCAACATCTCATATGGATGTGACTTTAGTAAACTGCCACCAACATATCTTCTCAATATTCTAAGGCCAATAAATACCTGTGAGGAATGACTCCAACTTCCATAATCCTCCTGTCCAGTACAAGATCACAAGGGACAGAGCAATCTACAGCAAATATTCATCTTCTAGCTTGAAGAAGGCAGAAGGAAGGAGGAGAGGGAGCAGGGAGAGGTAAGTTTCTTGTCTTGATGAGCCTGTGTGTTTGTGGAGATACACACAGCTTACTAGCACACACAAGGGTGGCTCCATGGAAGCCTGCAAGGGAAAGGAGCCACCCTAAAACAGGATATCAGGACCAGTGCTCAGGGGACCAGTTGATACTGCAGGAAACTTAAACTTCAAACATCAATGAGTAGCATCCATTGTAAGTGTAACATTTAATACAGAACTCTAAGCATTATAATGGCTGGATAGAATGACAAGTCCTCTGTTAGATACAACAGTTAACATATTTATATTTTCAGTGTACAGTTACTTTTGCTTGGAGTTTAACTTAGGCCTTAACACTTGCTGTTAATAGTAACCTTTGATCTTAACTAACGATGGACAAAACCCAGCCCTAAGGGAGATGGGTCCAATCACAATGCAAAATGTACTATCATGCTGATAACTACATTCAACTCAATAGACTTTATATAAACATCACTTCTTGGAAAAATATCACCTTGCCATCAGAAAATACCTGATGCAGTCAGGTATGGGGGAGGATGTGACTTCCTCCTCTGTCCTGAGTAGCCCATTGCCAGGCCTGAAAACTTGACGTGAGTCATTAGCCCTGTGTAATCTCTGACATCATGTGACATTGAACTTACCCAGAGTTTGGATTCCGAACTCCAGCAGAGAAACTAATTGACTGGGCAGTGCAGGGAAATATAAATATTGCCCATGGTCATAACTACTGCAGAATCTAAAAGTCCTGGAGTGCAATTAAATAACTGGCATCTTCTTGACAACTTCTTAGTCTGTGTGCACTTTATCTTGTTTTCTGAATTTGAATTTTATCTTAAAAACATAGGGGTCTATTCACTAAGCTGCCGTAGGCAGCCGAGTGACTAACCGACCCAAAGCGAAGTGAGCCGAACGCTGTTCGGGTATTCACTTCAGGTGGGTACGGCTGATTCCAGATGGAGAACTGCAGGTCCCCCTCTGCTGATTGACAGCAGCAGTGGGCGGGTGCAATAGCTAGTTTGCTATTGGCTATTGCAAATATAAATAGCCAATAGGAATCTAGCTATGCATTCCTATGGTGATTTTTTTTATTATTCTGACGGGAGCCAACGGCTCCGATGTCAGAAAAAAAAAAAAAGGAGCAGGGAAAGGTTTACTCTGCTCAGTCGAGCAGTGTGAACCTTTCTGGGAGAAAGTGTTTTTCTCCCGGGCGGCCGGGAGTCGTATTAGACTCCCAGAGCATCCGGGAGAGTATTGACATATGGTGTTCCTGGTTACCATCTTTCATTACACACTGAGAACATGGAGAGGCTGCTCTCAGTGTGTAATGACAGCGTCCCTGGTTAGCTGGTAACCAGGGACGCTGTTCTCTCTGAAAGTGGCCGGAGGCAGCCGTGAGATGAAGCCCGGCTCCGCCAAGCTGTAAGAAGCAGGCTGGTGGCCGGGCAATGGCCGGCCATTCGGCCAGATTCGGCTTTCACCGTGGCTCAGTCGAGCCGAGGCATATGCGTTCGGCTTGACTGAGCCGCTCAACCAACTTTGGGAGCTGTACGGGCTATAGTGAATAGCCCTTACAACAGCCGTTCAGTTCTACTGAACCGAAGGGGTCCCGGGGCCGAAGCTAGCCGAAGGATCACGCGAAGCTGCGGCTAGATCCTTCAGCAGCTTAGTGAATAGACCCCATCATTTTATGTAATACACTTCAGAACATTTTTCAGAAAACATACATAAGTTTCTCTCAGACTAAAAGGCTCATGGTATGTTAGAAGATGCTTGCCAATTAAAGGCATGGAGAGCATCTCGTTGCTCATAGACACATAATGTGGCTCGTCTTCTCCTTAGAAACATTTAGATTGCACCTGAAATGATAAATAACCATTTTGGCTCCCTTTCAAGGGATTTTCCATGATTTATATACTGCTAGGAAGGTTTCCTTTTTTTAGTGAAAAATTAATTACCTAATAAGCAGAACTTTTTTTCCTGCATATATAAACCTTATTATGTCAACACTGATGTCATAATTAATTGTATTAAGATAAAATTGAATGTTGTATAGTGTTGTGAACTTAAATGGTAAATAGAATTCTGTACATTTAGGTGGCAGAAAAATGTAAAAGTTAAATGTATAGCAAAAGCAGCTTTTATGAAAAGACAATCCATCTCTATTTATATTGCAAGAAATTAAGGTTTTCCCATTAGCTTTTTGAAAACTGCATGAAGGCTGCCAGCAAAAATGAATTATGAGTTAATCACATTCATCACATCATAAGCTCACTTTGCATGAAATAGCTGACCTTGAAATTCAAGGAGAAATGTAACTAAAGGAAGGCAGAAAACACACAATAAACTTACAACTGCTTACAAGTTCATTATTGCATACAGTGTCAGTATTAAAAGGTTTTGCAAGGGTGTAAATGTTCTGTGTTTATCTGTAACACTGGATGATTTAGCAACTGTTCTAAAATAGAAAACGGGAGGGAGAATGCTTGTTGATGAAGTAATTCACAGAAAAGGCATATTTTTGTTTAAAAACACTGTTGTGTCTATTAGTGTTGGTGAATAAGTTGCTAACTATAATTATATAAAGAGAATTAATATCGCAATGTTTGGCATTTTTGACAACACAACCCTTAGCTTCAAAATTTTTAGAAAAGGTTCAAAACCCTATGTGGTCTGGACTGCTCAAACGCCTTCAGTTCCAATGAGACTGGTCACTAAAGTAGGTCTAAACCTAGAGATATCCCAAGAGTACTATGGTAGTTATGCATCCTGTGGGTATCAGGGAACCAGTTTACCTTTGGCATGGTAATCATCCAGCATGTGAGTTTTCTATATCTACAGCCTTGATTGTAGTAAGTATTTAGTATGAGAACATAATAATCTGTATTGATTAGTCAGGAACATGGACCTTATCATAAATTGGTCAGGCTGCATACATGGCCCTCTCTATTTTCTTGACCTTATAAATTAAGTTAGATCTTGTGCTCTACATTAATAAATCACATGCTGCATTTAAAGCTAGGCCCGCTGTGCTATCAACATGTGATACACATGTGACTGATCTGCTTCATAACTTAATATAAACCTTTCCTACATGTAGTGCTGCAAAATAAATAAAAAACTACATATCCATCTATTAAAACATTCACAACACTTGGTGAGCTCTGCAGGGGCAGCTAACCCACAGTAACAAAAAAAGTGCAAAAAAGGAAAGAGGAAGAAAGAGTATGATGGAAAGAGAGGATGGGCTTGATTTATCCAGCTGTGATTGCACTTACATTAGGTGCTATTGCAGTTTCATGTGTATGCATATTGCTGTTAAAGGAAAACAGCAGAGATGGGCTAAGAAAATCGAAGAAACAGAGAGAGATATAAACCCAATTGCACATTTAGCATTGGTAAATGGTGCATTTGTTTGCAATCAATAAATCTTGGGGAAAGGTGTAATTAAAGTGATCTGCTCAATTATTTACTCATGGTGCATTAGTATGTGAATTAAATTCATAGTTCTAGGGGAAAAAATGGCAATGACATTTTTATAAATATTTCAGAATTTTAAATAGACATCCTTCTTTGCAAGTCAGGACATTGTGGTATACTGATTAATAACTTGCCGCTTCTGAATAAAGAATGGTTCAATTCTAATTAAGTCTCCAGCGTTTGTGCTTCTCAGCCCCCAAATTATCCTATAGAGATCTATACCTAAAATTGACCCTTTTTCTGGTTTACACTGTCATAGCCTTCTCATAGCCTGACAGCATTTGCAGTCAATATCTTAGATGTATTGCACATGTGTGTGATGCTATAGAAATGAATGTAAGATATGGCTTTTCAGATTCAAAGCAAGATTATGCATTCAATGGCCCATTCATTTCTATTGTTACCATGCAGGTAAAGGGACACTAAAATGTCAGCTACAGGTTCTGCTGAGCTGTGAGCAGGCCATGGTAGTGGAAACAGAGAAGAAACATGTTTAGTTAAGTACACCTTTAGCCAATTAGTGTGGGGAGGGAGGCAAACACTGTGTGTTAACTGTAAGAAAGCTTCAGTTACCTTTTAATTATAATTTCTTATTTATCACATTAGAACAAAGGCATGACAGTGGTAAATGACAGTTTCTCCTAATTAATCTGATAAAACAGTGGACCAAGCATCAGATATATGTTAAATGCATGTGTAATGCCTTAATCTGCTTTCCATTCCAGAAAGACAAAGCAATTATTATTCAAGCAATACCCAGGGTCAGCATCTCTTTTCTGACTAAGATGCTGTTTTTGGTGTTTGGAGCTAGCACAATCATGAAAACGTTGGTGTCTATGCAGTTATTGGCTATGTTCTAACACAGATCAGTCTCCTGATGCAACCTTTCACCTTGTGACTTGCTTTGAAATTTTATGCTGATGTATGATGGGCGACTCTGTCACTAGCGATCTTGCCACTGTTGATTTGTCAAAATCGCCAGTCGCAGGATCTCAAAGATGCTGCCTGTTTGTCCCTATGGAATTGCTTGGAAATGCCTCTCCCATCACCAGCAATGTTCCTGAATCTCGCTAAAAGGGGAGCAAAACCATAGGAAAAAATTAGCAACCTCTTTAACATTCATACTGCTGGCAATTTGTCTCTAGTGGCAGAATCGACCCATCTAACATCAGCCATAATGTTGTAGTCTGATCACTGGGAGAGAGGAGACCAAGGAAATGTTTTCTTCTGCCTGCCTTCTGCCTGGCTTTCCTAGGCCGTACTTGGCCTAGGCAAGCCACTCAACTGGAGGGCTGCTTTTAAATGGGAAAAATTATACTGTTGCTGTTTAATGTGACATGTCAAGAAATTATTCATGTAGACTTTTAAAGCTACTGAACAGTCCACTTTCAACTGATAGTAATTTTGACACAGACATTACTGAAGCATTGCAAGAGAAAATAGCTATAAAAATAGTGAGGGCATTGTTAAATGAAGTGGATACAATTTCCTTGCATTATTGTCTATTACTTGATGGGAAAAGTTGATGCTGGCCTAAAAGGCTGTCTCTTTTTCTATGAGGTAGTGTAAAGAGCAATTCCGATGTACAATTTTTGGTAACTCAAAACAAACAATTTACCATAATCAGAATGAGATTAGTTCTGACTAGCTGCTATTGGTTATTCCATGTGTCTTAATTGAATCAGACAAGAGAATTAATACAATATACAATGTATATAAAAAAATAAAAAAATAGGGTTGTATTGTACAAGCTTGTAGGTATTCTAAGCTTCCTAAACAGCAACAAGTGCCTCGCTAGTAGAAATCACAAGCAGAGATGAGTCAAATTGAAATACAAGGTACTGTAAATAGGGATGATTTTGTAAATCATGACATAGTTTATTACTAAAGCCAGCAGTTGAGGTGAATGTCGCATAGGAAGTCCCTAACCTTCAAAACAAGTCAAGCAAATTTGTTTGGCAGAGCTGATATGTCACAATAGGAGCAAGAGGAAAGAATATAAATAGAAAATGGCTCATACATCGGCTTCCAGCTTCTGCTCTGGAGTTTTACATTAATGATAAAATATATTTGTGTTAGACAGATTTTACATGCACTTAAACTCCTTTTCAAAAAACATTATGATTATATAAAGGAGAAATTAAATTCTTCTGACAGCCAATTCAAATATTTAGCATGAACACATAACTTTATGAATAATATGACTTATTGAAAAAGAATCACGTATTCACTCTGTAGTAATAAAACACAGTATCTTTCCATTGATCTGTTTACCTATTAAATGTAACAAGTGGGTTTTATTAGTAAATGTGACCTCACCATTTTGAATGTGTGTACTGCATTTTAAAATGACGAAATCAATAAGTACTATGAACTAATCAGACTAATTTGTTACATTTTTACATAATTTTTTATATTTGGGCTGTCTTGGAACAAGAGAGTTTATATCACTACCATCCATATACATATTCTCATATAATTTCAGTACCAAACTGTCACCAACGCCAACACCATTAGAAATTGTGAGATTCTGCACAATTAGAATTATACTTTTTTTAAACTGTGTAAAAGCTTATGCAATTTAGTAGGCTATTTAAAACGTATTATTAAAATATTTAATATTTATATATAAATATATAAATATAATGTATTTATAAAGAAGCCTGACATTAGCAAAGGAAGACAAATTACCTTGTATTTTATATGCATTGTAATTTGACTAATCTAGTAATAAAAGATCAGGGCGGGTGCAGCAGCAGCTTTTTGGGACCATACGGCCCCTCTCTGTTTGCCTGAGGAAGGGGCCGTATGGTCCCGAAACGTTTCTAGAGGTGTTTTCACTTGGGTCAATAAACTTATTGACTTGAATACTTGGGGTGACTCGTGACTTTACTATTTTCTAGGTGTGAAGTAGACATGTGCATTCGGATTCGGACGAATCTGCAAATCAACGATAATCAGTTGATTTGGCGGGTTCGTCCGAAATAACAAATTTAATATATGCCCGAATATGTTAAAACGATATTCGTTTTCATTCATTCATTTTGCATGCCGCCGCCATTTTGGAGGCGGAGCGTGTGATGCCACGACAGTGATGTCACATGCTGAACATGCGGTGGCCGTATTGGTCGTCATCGCGTTCTGTGCATGCATGCCACCATTTTGGAGTAGATCTAGGTGTACATCAAGATGGCGGCGCTCGAACATGCAGGCGCTGCCATTTTGGTGTATATCTAGATTTACTCCTAAAATGGCGGCGCTCATGCGCAGAACGTGCCGACTGTCGATATGGCCGCTGCACGTTCTGCGGTTTCAGTGTGCGATTTCGGTTATGGAGGCTCGTTGCCTCCGAATCCGAAACATAAAAAAATTTCCTTTGGCAAAATGAATGAAAATGTTATTAGTTTAGATTTGTTTCATCTGAATTTTTGTTTTGTTTTGCACATGTCTATTGTGAAGCACTGCCTTGTGGGAGTAAGGAAAGTTGGTCACCTTATATCACATGCTGCCTCATACTTAGATGTTCCAAGGTATTTCCAACAGCTACTGCAGGCAAATAGAGCAGCAGTAGCATGCAGTAAAAGTAAATATCAATAGTGAAGGGGTTCCACCGGAAAGGCAAAGAACATGTAAACTGAAAGCACTAACAAAAATATTCCTAACAGTTGACAAGTTATTATAGCCATATGGTGTACAAGCAGTCATCATAAAAAAAAATTATTTGTTAAAAAAAGTTTTGTAAAGAGTGAATTATTTTTATTGCTATTGGGACAATCTGCAACAGCAATACAGATGGAAATACATTGTTTTTGTAGCTTGGGAAAGTTGGAACTGCTGTCAGTGTTTTATTGCTGTGCATGTTGCAATTTTCTCTTGCTTCATGTCTGGTGAAACCTCTGTCACCATGATAGTAAGTGAGGGGGAAACCTCTCTAACAGAGCTATGGATTGTACAAAAAACTTGTATTTTAATCTTTCCCCGCTTTGAAATTAAATTAAAAAAGTTTTGACTGGACTTATACTTTGAAATGTGACTTTTATTACAACTATTGAAAATAAGCAGCATGAGATTTCACAATTTCTGACTGTTTAAGTGGGAAAGCATACTTCCTCGGATGTATTTAACTCAATATCCAGTAACATTCTGTGCATTTAGAAATATATCCAGATTTTTAAAAAAACAGTTAACTGAGCTAGCTAGAACTAGCTCCTGGGGGAGTCTATTTTACATTTTCACAGCTCTAACTGTGAAGAATCCTTTCCGTATGCAAAGGTTAAACCTCTTTTCTTCCAGACGTAAGGAGTGCCCCCTTGTGCTTTTGCAGTGACCTTAAATTGAATCAATTGTCACCAAGCTCACTACATGGACCATGTATGTATTTATACATGGTGATCATGTCCCCCCTTAATCACCTCTTCTCCAGAGAGAACAAACTCAGGTCAGCTAATATTTCCTCATAGTTGAGCTCCTCCATGCCTCTTATGAGTTAAGTTGCCCTTCTCTGCACTTTCTCCAGTTCAACAACATCTTTTTTTGTGACCTGGTGCCCAAAACTGAACTGCATATTCCAGATGAGGTCTTACTAATGCTTTGTACTGGGGCAGGATTATGTCTCTCTCTCTGGAGTCTATACCCCTCTTAATACAAGAAAGTATTTTGCTTGCTTTAGAAACTGCAGCTTGACATTGCATGCTATTATTGAGTCTATGATCTACTAGTACACATTTAGATTTTTCTCCATCATTGACTCCCCCAAACATACTCCCCCTAAAGTATAGGACGCATGCATGTTTTTAGTCCCCAAGTGCAGAACTTTACATTTATCAACATTAAACCTCATTTGCCAAATAGATGCACAATCACACAGTGCATTCAGATCTGCTTGTAAGTTGGAGACATCCTGTAAGGACTGTATTCCACTACATAACTTGGTGTCATCTGCAAACACAGAAAAGTACTTTTAATCCCCAACTTTATATCATTTATAAAAAGATTAAACAGTAAGGGGCCCAACACTGAACCTTGGGGGACACCACTAACAACCTCAGACAATTCAGAGTATGAATCATTGATCACCACTCTCTGAATACGGTCTTTAAGACAGTTTTCTATCTAATTACAGATTGAATACTCTAAACCTACTGACCTTAACTTATACATTAGCTTCATGTGGGAAATGGTGTCAAGCGCTTTTTCAAAGTCCAAGTATACTATATCCACAGCCATTCCTCTGTCCAGTTTATTGCTCACTTCCTCAAAAAGAAAGTAGATTTGTTTGACAACATCAGTATTTTGTGAATCTATGCTGACTATTGCTTATAATATTATTTTCCTTGATCAAACATTCAAGTATCTTCCCAACTATTGACGTTAAGCTTACAGGTCTATTATTACTTGGTAAAGACTTTGATCTCTTTTTAAATATGAGCACCACATTGGCCTTGTGCCAATTCATAGGTACCAAGCCAGTCATTAGAGAGTCACAAAAAATTTGATACAATGGTTTTAAAATTATACAGCTCAATTATTTGAGGGCACGTGGGTGTAAGCCATCTGGTCCAGGTACTTTGTTCAACTTAATTATGTCTAACTATTTCTAACTATCCCCATTATGGACTTTAGTTACATCCTGTTCCTTGGTGTACACAGAGCTGAAGAAAATATTTAATGGATTTGCCTTTCTTTGTCCCCAGTTACCAACTCGGAGTTATCTTGTAAGGGGCCTACATGTTCAGACCTGATTTTTTAACTATCTATATATATAAATAATTTTTGGGGGTTTGTCTTGGACTCTTCTGCAAACTGTCGTTTACCAATGAATGCTGGGCAGGCACATTTTTGGCAATGCCTAAAGGTGTTAAAGCTTGCCTGCACCTTTATGCATCCTGCACATGCATATTGTCCAGTGAGCCAGCCCATCTTGATGATAAGCAAATAGGAGTGTGTGGGAGTGAGGATTAGCTGTACGCTCCAACACTACCTGTAAGCCTTGCCTGTCAGAACAGCCTGGTGTACAATCATAAAGGTAAGACACTGGAGGCTGTTGTAGTACAAAAATACATTCAAATCCAATTAGAAAAATGTGTGTATCGCGATATATATATATATATATACATATATATATATATATCGCGATACACACATTTTTCTAATTGGATTTGATTGGAAAAATGTGGATAAAAGTTGTGTGTTAAAAATTTTTAAAATCAACCCCTTCATGTTTTTGTGGTTTGTGTGACTTTAACAATCCCTGAGATCAAGAAATATTTAAGCACGCAACATGTTTCTTGGTCTCCCCCTCTTCCTGTGCAATTTCCTGCAGGCATCTCTGAGTCATACAAAATAGATGAAACACGCCATCTTTTTTCCCCCTACAGGAATTAATCTTAACTTTAGCCACTGGGGGCAGGGAGACATGCCAGTGACTATCAGAATCTCCCACTGCCTCATGGGAGTTGTAGTTCACCACAGCTGAGGTTGCCTTCCAGCGACGTTGATGATCTGCAAAGCTGATTTAAAAAAATGCATCCAGTAGAGACGTCCTACTGACGTTAGAATGATGGGTCTTATGCTACTCTTATCTTTTATCTTACAGAAAGAAGCCATCAACATCTTGCCAACAGCTAATTATTCCAATTTGTGGTTTGCCCCTTTTTGATAAAATGATTTGTTGTTAAGCTAAATACCTCCACTGATGGAGGTTCCTATTGTCTGAAAGCACAAACTGCCTGCTAATTCCAGATAGTAAAGCATCAGTTCAGCATCACTGCAACTAAGGTGACTGCTATGAAATTAGCATATAGCTTGTAAGTCAGACAATGGCAGCTTCCAGCCGACAGGTATTTAGCTTAATGACACATTCTCTTTTTAAAATGAAAGAAAGTGGAACCAGGACAGCAGTTTTGTGATTTTCTCTTCACTGAGCACTGTGTACTCATGAAACCAACAACTGCTGCATAAGACTTGTGACAAGTTTGCTTTACAACATCCCTAAGTCAGCAATCCACAGTGCTTCCTACAGCACTGTCCACTATAATAAGGTCTTTGCTACTTGCAAGATTATACATTTTGAATCTCAATAAAGAACCCTAACCAATACATGACTGCATGATATTTTTTCTCTAAAGTTTAAAACACCTTTGTCTGTTCTCATGATATAGATTACTCATTGGTATATCCAGAGCACAATAGTATATAAACATTTTGTTATAGGTAGTTGAACAATGTGTAACAGACATTGAATATCAACAAGTTTTAGTTGATTATAGTTTTATATTCATAGTAATTGTTTGTGTAGGTATAGTAGTGTGCGTATGTATAGCCACATTTTTTGTATGCAGCTTTGGATAGAATAGGAAATGTTTGGGACCCCTGATAAGTTTTTATTGCTGTGCCCCCAATAGATAGAACAAATAACAAGGGAAAACATCTGATGACTATGCTTATTGAGACAAAGGGGGTGATTTACTAACCTAAACACACACACGCACCAGGTGCGTGTGCATTTTTACACAGCAAAACGTATTTATCAACCAAACACGAGCAACGTGTCACATTTTCACTCCATTATGGCGCGTTTTTATGTATTTATGTACGTGCGCGTCATGTAGCATGCGCCATAGGCTACACGCTGCTCTAATAGTGGCATGCAAGTCTCTAAAAGCACATTTCCACTAATGCCATGTATGGAAAAATCATGCACATGATGCATATATAATGCTGCTTCACAGTTTAGACAAAAATGGTTAGCTCATGCATTTACATTCCTGCATTCAACGTGTCACATTTTCACTCCATTATGGCGCGTTTTTATGTATTTATGTACGTGCGCGTCATGTAGCATGCGCCATAGGCTACACGCTGCTCTAATAGTGGCATGCAAGTCTCTAAAAGCACATTTCCACTAATGCCATGTATGGAAAAATCATGCACATGATGCATATATAATGCTGCTTCACAGTTTAGACAAAAATGGTTAGCTCATGCATTTACATTCCTGCATTCATCAACGCAAGCAACACAACGTAGAGCTAATTTACACAACATCACCTTGCAATTCGTGCAGGGCTTTGCACAACACACCTGCTGGGTGTGTACACAATACAAAGGTGTCTAGATTCCACCAATAGATCATGCTGGGAGGGAACACACTACAGAGGTGTATACTTGTTCGTGGCGTGTTTATAAGGTTAGTAAATCAACCCCAAAGAGTCATCACCAGAGGGTAATCTGGTGATGAATCTGGAGGGAGAAGAAGAGGATGGGGTGGGGGAAACATCTCTCTTTCATGGCATTAAGTTGGTTTCAAAAGGTTATTGGTCAGGACAGCTATATAATTGGGATTGTAGAATTTATTCCAGTAGAACCATGTTCACCAGAATTTTTCATATGTATCTCTAGTAGAGGAGATAAGGGCCTCTATTTGCCTTTTTTACTTTGGCAATCCTCAATGAAATAGGAGGGAATTGGGTTGTTTGCACAGAACCGGTATGCATCTCCTAGCCACGTTAATGGGTCAGAGTTGTTAGCAACATGCAGTGTAGACCTTGTGGTGTTTTATACCATTGGATAAGGATTTTAAAACTTGACTCTTTATGTAACACAAAGTTTTGTGTGTGTAATAGGGTATTTCTTTCTTTTTTTAGGTGTAATTTTTAATTGTAAGTTTTGTTCCCACTTTGTCTGTATGTAAGGGTATAATATTTTGGAGGCTGTACATTATAAAGACAGGTTGGTGGTAATCACTGCTGGGGTGGACCCTCTGAAAAAGCTTTTGATTTCTTGAAATATAAACAAAGCCATATACATCTCAAAAATAATATCTACCTTTGTTAATTTATTTGTCAAGTTTTAGTTTGAACAATGAGCAGTGCAATACTTTATCCTCATTAAGGCCTAACAAAGTTATCTGCTATACACTGATCATTTTGTCATTGTTCTAAAATGTTTAAAAAGTAAGGCGGACATCAACAACATTCAGTTAGCAAAAAAACACAAGCAAATTCATCATGCAAGATGATACACCAAAGCCTGCCAACCATTTTCAAAGCTCATATTTTCATAAAATAATGGGCCTGGGACAGTAACAATCTGCAGTATATGCCAGTATTAAATAGTGGAAAACAAGATTATAGGAAATGACTTATGATAAGCCAGTCAATTAACTCAGAGAATCTATTGTACTAAATGTGGGAATGCTAATTCTGTGAACATTGTTTCAATTTGATTTAATCACACTGACTGCATCTGACTGCTGGGCTGCCTGAAAGGAGGAGAAATGTATTGGGTTAGAGTGAAAGAATATTTAGATACCAAATAAGTGTGTATTAAAATGCTAGGGGATCTCAACCTGTTTCTACTTAATAGTATTACACAATTCCCCCTATACTGCCAAGCATGTGAATATATTAAATTAATATCATTAAAGAATTCTCAGGAAAGTATACAAAATCTTAATTTCCTCATCTCCTAGATTCAAAAAAATACATTAAATGGGTCAAAACTGTAATAGTTAGAAATAAATAACATTATTAGTATATGAACCCCTAAACACAAGGCCTAGTGTGTTAAAACACATGCTAAGTGATGTATCGAAGCAAAATATAATCCTTTCCCACTGTGGTTCTGATAATCAAAAATGTAATAACTGACTGGAAGAAGCATATAAGCACAGCAAGAATCAAGCAAAAACTGTGAGGACCTGTCATATCATTGCTGTCATCCTTTGACAGGTGTTGTCTTAAACAGCACATTCAAAATGAATGGGATAAAAGCACCAGAATGCACAGAAAAATGAGGCAAGCTGCATTTTTCTGCAGTGCACAAAAGTGCACAGGATGCATTATACTGCACTGCAGACTACAAGGAGAAAGTGTGCAAAACAGTGCTTTGAAGTGATTTCTCAGGATTGCACAATGTAGAAGGCACTGAATGTAATGACAACAAGAGATTAAAAAGACACTGTTATTTTTGACCATTTAGAAAGTGACAGTGTCTGCATAAAGACAGCCCATGACCTACTGATACTCGCCTCTCCAGCGATTTTCCCATGACTCCTTCCTCTGTCATAGCCACCACCAAAATAGCTGTTGTCAAATGGTGTCAGAACCTACAAGGGAACAGTGACATCACCTCCTCAGTCATATAACTGCTCCTTTCTAGCAGTTGTTCACTGCATCTTGGAAGGTCACATGCAGGTATTTTGCACCGGCTGAGACAGAGACAGTCATTTTTTTAATTGATAACCACTATTATTAACCACTAAGAAACTTAGAATTTTGCAAGAGAAAGAAGTACGCAAGGAAAGTATAATTAAAAAAAGTTGGTAATTAATAACGCTATCATAGTGTATGCTGTCAAATCCCATTATATATACTTTTACTTTATATACTTTATTTATGTTGTTATAGGTTCCATCTTTGTGTTGTCTGAAGAAGTAGACCAGGATCTATGAATCATGTACTCCACCATATCGTACAGTAAGGAAAACGATCTAATACAAGATATAATTGATGGGTAAAGGAATCAGTATGCCTTGGGACACATGAATAATTATAAGCTGGGATGGATGGAAGCCGGCAGGTGGATAGGGCCACCGGGGGGGGGGGTTGCTTGAGATTAGTAACTATCAGTAACTATCCAGATTGGTGTATCCTCAGAATTAACTTTGGAGGCTGTAACCTTCCCCCACTGGATCAAAGATTACAGGGCTAGCCTGGAATGGGCACTGCATTGTGGTGCTTTTTAGACCTTTATATGCCATATTATTTAGCTGCAGAGCACACTCCAGATCCGGATCTATGGCACACCATGGTGGGGAGCCACAAAACAGCAGCTTTTTAACAACAGGACACTGGAAAAATAAGTATATTCACTCTTCTTTTACAGGCTGCTTTGTATTTAGAAGTGACACTGTCATGAAAGGGTTGCTTTAACATGTACTACTTTAGAAATTGCCCATATGCCTGATGTTAGAATTCACCAAAGTGAGAACATAATTGATATCTTTTATTGCCTAACTGAATATATTTTAGTGCACACTTACGAGAAAATGTGGTTGTGTTTGTCAGATATAGGGTCATTGAAGAAACTGAAAAATCACATAATTATGTACATACACAGCTAGAGAGAACATTAAATAAACAGACATGGAGAACCAGATGTGGAGACACATACATAAATCATTGGAACCATTAAACCATTTACAAGTACATCCATGAAATGAAGCAGCGAATGCAGAGGTGTAAACAAAGTCTTTCCTATGCTGTTCTTTGCTTCTGCTACCTGTCAAGGGGCAGATTTATAAACTATATAAGAATGACAGTAAATAAAAAGAATGAGTGTGTTCCAGTAACTAAGTAAATTGAATATTAGGTCATTGTACATACAAAATGAGTAGCTACTTATGCTATCAGAATGTTTTTCCTTTGTACTGATCTGTATGCACCAATGAGGGGTCTGCAGTGGCCCTGAGCAAGGCAGTACATGTCGTGGAGTGCAGCAACTTAGTGGATGTAACATGTTTGCCTCAGTGTTGGTACTAACATAGACTAGAAAATAATTGGTATGTTTAACTATATTAGTGTTTTCTTTTATTTAGGACCTAATTGGCACCAAGCAAAACTTAGTTCTCTAAATATTTCCTTCCACCAGTAGCCAAGGGATGACATTTTATATCATTTATAGCTAGCTACAAAATTGCCATCCTCGGAAGCTGTTCATTCATCCAACATAGCTGCTGATGACTATGGCATGCAGTGATTTGTAGCTACGTAGACAAGTATTGTAGCCATCTGCAACAGCAACTATCCAGCAAGCTACAAATCATTAGACAAAATTAATGGAGAGAAGTGTAGCTGTTGCAAAGCTCTGCTACAAAGCTGCTGGTGTGAAAATGCATAGTACAGCATACTAGGTAAAACAGGGAAAATATATGCAATAAAAACATAGATAATAAAGAAGCATGCATCTAACAATTTATCAGAAAACATTTCTCTATTGTAGTGTCCAGGCAGATTTAGATTAAATAAATAAAACAATGTGTTTTTTCACACAGCTAAGCCACTGTGTGTCATGTTTTTCTGTTGTGAATGTGCAAAGGAACTTATTGGCATCTTATCAATTTAACTAAGGGGTAAATGTTGTATACACATTTATGTAGACCCATTCACACCACAAATACATCTGGACCTATTTTCTATTTTGGGAAGAAAATGTTTAACACAAGATAATAGGATTGTTGGATGGAAAGAAAAGTGACCAAGTGAGATGGTGCTAAGAGGGAGAGCACTGGGAAATCTCAAGTGGTTTAGTCCACAAAATAATACTTTGTACTTTTTACAGCATGATGCCAGCAGAATGGGAGGAAAGTTGTTAGGTTGGGGCTCCTGATACTGTATCTTTGTGCAATCTAAGACCAGAAAACTTGTTGTATACAGTAGAAAATCTATTTAAAGCATAATTCAAAATCTTCATTTTTTATTTTGGATGGATTAGAACAAGTTTTGAAGTTTTGACAGGTTTTATTGAGGTTTCTTCCCTTGTTGGAGCAATGTTAACTTAGTAAAGGTTGCATTACAAATAGGCAAGAACTAAATCAGCTGCATATGTATATTTACCCTATTTTCTTGACCCAGATGAATCAGAAACAGAACCAAGTGAAATTTTCCCAATTGTACACACACAGCAGAAAACCTAATGTTCTATGCCGCTCTATTTAAACATAATAAAAGTTTTGTCTGGACCTCTACTTAAAAGCATCTTAAGATTTCTGAATTATGTGAACCAAAACTGGCTTGTACTGTGCTTTGAAGACAGTTCTTGAGTGGCAGAGTGACAGCAAGGGATAGATTTGTATAGCTTTATGGGAATACTCAGCTTAACCACATGTATTGAAAACTCAAATGTAAAATTCATAGCACATTGCTTTTCTGTTGATAATCATTATACACTTTTATAGCTCAGAGGAGTCTTAATATTTGTATTTTGTATGTATTTAACGTACAGATATACAGTTCACGTGGCTGTCTAGAAACTCTGCATAGGTATAACTGGAGTAGTAGTATCAATGATTTCCATAATGTGTATAGAAGTTTGACCACTGACCAAATATTATTTGAGGGTGCCAATAATTTTGTCCAGTCCATTTTTGGAGTTTTGGGTGGAATGTGTCAGATTCGGCTCTTTTTCTCTCCACTTTTTTGTGTCATACCAATACAAACAAAAGAAATACACATGAGAATGCCTAAACATTTGTAACTGCAACAGTTTTCTGCACTAAGTGGTGTGTTATCCGACAGAAATACAGGGGGTGCCATGACTATATATTAGGGATGCACCAATACCACTTTTTTTAAGGCCGAGTACGAATACCGATACTTTTTTTCAAGTATTCGCCGATACCAATTACCGATACTTTTTCTTAAAGGGACAGGTCACATTTTTTCTAAAGCAATACAAAATCATGATTTTAGGTCAGTACACCATAGGGGGATACAAGCCTTAGTTAGCAATATCTACATAGTTATTTTCTTTTTTTTTTAAATAATATATGCCGGTAAACTGCATTTTTGTGCCCAGCCCCCATGAGGTGCAGCTGTACTAACCTGCTGTGTCGTCTTCTCCGTCTGCTTCAGCCACTCCATGTCACAGCCTAGTCATCTGCTCCATTCTGACCTCTTGTCCTGCTGATTGGCCGATACAGGATGTCAAAAAGTAACAATGATTTCCTATGAAAACAACAGCACTTACTATATCAGCACAATATAATATTCTTCATAATATATCTCTAAGGACAGATTATTATTAGTTACTGCACAGCATCTCTTGGGTAAAGTGCCTTCAGTTCTCATATTGATTATTCAAAAGCTACAGCTGGAATATATTACTCTCTAGAGGATGTATAGCAGTATAAATAGAAACATAGAGGTTGACAGCCAGTAATAACCACTTGAGTAGACAAAGCTTTATGTAAAGTACCTTAGCCCTAACTAAGAACTAGAAGGCACACAGTAGAGAAGGAAGTACTTAATAAGGGATACATATTTATTGGCAGAACACAAATTGTGCAGGGCCACAAAAAAAGATAATTAAAGAGAGCCAGATTTTGGTAAAGGATTCAAATATTTACTCTTGAAATATTATAGCTGTGCAAACTTACAAACATGTATAATTATCTTTTTTATTTTGCTTTGCTTGGGGACAACCCTGGAGCTGAGAGTCAACTGCCTGACCTTCTACTGGTAATATGCACCATCCCCCATGTGCATTATAGTATGAAATAATAGAGTTCCATAGCTAAGGGAACTGTAAGCATCTAGAATTCAGCGTTAAGAGCAAACTGTTTTATAGTATTAGGGTATTTTCTTGTAGGGCCAACATATACATTGATGTCTTCTGATTCTGTTTGAAAGGAATATTTACTATAGTTTTAGCAGCAGTAGTAGTATTAGTAGGGCAGGTGTTATCTGCAATGTCTTTAATCAGTTCAAATGTATGCATGATAACAGCCTTTTAATCCATTATTTAAAGCACCAGTGGTAGGCAAACCACTAAATTTACTGTTAAAGTGTGCTTTGTCGTACTTGTCACTTGTAAACAGCTTCTCTTTCTGACCTCTCTCCAGTTGAAGCAATACAGCTGGCTCCTGGTTACGACCTCCCCTGGTTGTGACTGGATTGTTGAGAGAGCAACAAGAAACCAATAAGTTCAACCATGGGCTCCCACCTTCACTGTTAGCATGTTCCCTATGCACTAAACCATACAGTAAAGCCTAGATGGCTTCCACTTCCATTCCCAGCATAGGTCTTGCAAGTGCAGGTCTAAAATATATGGACAAACTGAGGATTTTTAAAAGTAATATACAGCTTGCTGAAATCAGGGTATTTTATATTTACCTGTACTTTGACTTTGCTTTCTTGTAGGAATGTATTAATATTTTCACACAATTATTTTATTTCAATAGTCAATTACATCTACTTAGTAAAATGTCAAGGCTTTTGCCATGAGCATCTTAGAGAATTATTACAGAAAACACTACTGGGTCTCTTAAAGGAGAACTATGGGGTTAAGGCTTTTCCCCATAGTTCTCCTTAGGGTAACGGGAGGACACAAACTAGCATCCTCCTGTCACCCTAGGCTCAGCTGCTGCTCGCAGTATACTGAGATGCCACAGCTGAAGCGGATCCCGACAATTGTGCCGGGATCCACCCAGCTGCGTCACTGACAGCTGGCTCTGCCTATCTAGAGGCAGAGCCAGCTGTACCCTCCCCCGTCCGTTCCGCCAGTCAGCGCTGGCAGAGCGGGGAGGGGGGAATCCAGCCCCTCCCCTGTCACGGCAGAGAGCCGTGACAGGATCGAGAGGTGAGCTAACGCCGGTATGTGTTCGCTCACCTCCCGATCTACTGAGCCGACCTGTGACAGTCTCATTGTCACAGGTCGGCTAGAACTATGAGGTGAGTGAAAAGCACTCACCTCATAGTTCTCCTTTAATGAAAAACTTGCTTAGCTTATTTGTCCAACAAAACTGCAAGTATTATTAGTTCTGTATGAGTTAATTAGGTGCTGTGAGAATGCGGCAAAAACAAATGTTTTTAGTGTAATTTATCTGGTTGAAAGTTCAATAGGATTATTTATATAGAATATGAATAGTGAATAAATACAATATCATGGTCACTAGATATAGCTAAGAATCTCAGGAAATAAATAGGTTAGTAATGAGATACAATTCAAGAGAACGCAGGAGAGAATGAGCATATAAATGTAATCATTGCTATCGCCATATTATCAGTTGTAACATTTATATTCTCGTTACCCTACAGCAGTGTTTTGAATTGTGACAATGTCAGGGTTATTCACAAAAGGGTTTAACATTTGGAGAAGGCAGGAGAAGTGAACACTCTAAGACAACATAACTGATTTGAAAAAATTCTCCAATTCAGCTCACTTTCCAGTTCCGGCATGTTGTCCTAGATTGTTCACTTCTCCTGCCTTATCCAAATGCTAAACCCTTTTGTGAATAACCCTGTGTATCTCCTTACTAACATGTATTTATTTCCTATGATCCTCAGCTCCATCTAGTAGCCACATTGTGGTATTTTCCTCATTTACTTTATGAATATACCTATTGAAGAACATTTGACCAGAAGTACAATAAGAACATTTGTTTTTGCCTCATTATCACAATAGCTGGTTAACTTGCGCAGAATGAATGTACATGCAGTTTTACTGGATGAATAAGCTATGCTAACTTTTTATAAATAGACCCCAGCATTTGGTCAAGAAAAAAAAATAAAAAATATGTTAGAAAAAAAAAAAAGACGGAGAATGGTGCCAGGCTGACAGCCTACAAGTGGGTCAAACGGGACATTGTAGCATTGAAAGTCATAAATAAAAAGAAAAGAAAATCAGCATTGAACACATATCTAAACAATGCAACAAATTTCTAAAACGAACATAGACTTAAGCCACATCTTTGCCAGGAAAAGGTTTTCTTGAAAATAGGAACTATATAAATGAAAAATGTAAATTGAGCAGAACGTATTAGGAATATTGCTTATGCAGGGCAGATGTAAGCTGCAGCTGCAGCAGAATCCTGTTTACATTCTTGACGGGTAGAGAAGCAGAAAGCCTCAGATATGTTCACTTGACATGAAGAAAAGGAGAACCTCTTATCTGCAATCCCTTAGCAGCCATATGCAAACACACCAAGTGAACTGCTCTCTCTGCTATGACAGCAAACAATATTAAATGAAACACAATTATCCCTTTTCTGTTTATATCTAGGAGGCCTTGCAGCAAAATGCACTCACTGCACTGCTATTATAACTTAGGGAAATAATTGTCATTCAGTTCTGTTTCGCTTTATCACAAAGAACAGATTCCTGAATACACCATAATGTTTCATGATGTTTGAATGACCTATTGGGTGCTGTCATCATTTCATAAAAATGTTTTCAGGATGCCTATGTTGACAACATGAAGTTGCCAAAACAATTTATATACTGTGGGAAAATAAAATCTATAGTATCCTACACAGTTTTGCAAGCAAATTTATAGACTTCACATTGACATATTCTGCAATAGCAGTGCAAAACAAGTTTCCTCCATCCCATTATAAATATACAGTATACTGTATATTATATATTACACATAATGGATGCAATTGAGTGCCAGCTTTTGTGGTCTTGACATTCCTGCAGGTCAATGAACACTTCACATATTTCTCCATCTGCACAGCTTCTGTACAGCAATGAAGAGCTTCTTCAGTGGAACCTTTATCTAAATGACTTCCATAAGTGTGTCTACTGATATAGTGAACATTCATCATACATACAAAACACATTAGAAGTTGTTATATGTGGCCCATTGTCCAGCATTTTTATTTTTTTTTTTGTATTTATCGCATTCTGCATAGTTTCCCTTTTTAATTTTTATACAATACAAGCCAATACATTTTTGTTTTGTTGCTTTTTCTGCACTTCCAAGCTAATTCAAAAAGGTAAGGAGGTACAGTATCTACAGTCTAAAAGCTGTAGATTAAAATAACGAATCCAAAAATTTTTTTTACTGAACTGATATTTTCCACAATGTTTGTTATTTTCAACAACTACATGACAATGAAAGCTGAAAATAATGATTACATGAATTAAAATAACAAAAAAAGCAAATAATTTTCAATAAGCAAAGTTGTTTATTCATCAAAGTATTCAATTATTTCCCATGATATCATTAGATAAAAAATATAAGCCTATAAATGTGTATATATATATACTGTATATATA